>NC_045745.1:23617311-23626128 GCF_008692095.1 Etheostoma spectabile | reverse complement strand
CACACACACACACACACACACACACACACACACACACACACACACCCCTAATCTAATAGTAAACACATTTGCGGTTAATCCTAAAACAGAAAAGGCCCTTAGAAAACACATAATAGTAATGGGAACAAAAAATAAAATTTATCTCTGGAGAAACAGAGAGCTTTGGGTAAGAGAATGGATGTTCAGTTTAATTCAAAATAACCCAAACTCACGTTTACGCTCGCAAAACACACACACTCACAAACAATCAAAGATGCGTGTTCAGTTGCCTGCGCCTTTATCACCACTCCATTTATAGAGTTGTTAGTAAAAGTACAAACACACACATGCACGCTACAGTAGGTGCAAGGCTGTTAAAAAAAACAAAACAACAAAAAAAATGTTTTTTTTAGTTAACCATCAGCAGACAACGTTTCAATCTACTGGGGAATCAATCTTCCTCAAGTAAGCATGGAGCGAAACGTCAGAAAACGGTTACATTAAAAGGGTGGGTGTGTGTTCTCCTTTCTTCAAGAGCAAGAAAGGAACTATAATGAGTCCTGTGCAAGCCATCATGCGAGAGCAGAAAACGTCTTAAGGACTAGGCCTAATAAGGAACATAATGGTAAACGTAGTATTTCTCTTTTAAGTAGACTGCTTAGTATTTCAGAGGAGTTCTTTAAACATCTCCCTGAGAAAAGAGTGAATAGAGGGCAGGTAGCGGGAGGGATGGGGAGACGTGTGACTGAGCAAGTAAACCAGGGAAGGTGGAGGATTGGAATGGACAGGAAAAGGAGGTATTAAGGGAAGTTATATCATGAAATGGCTTGCAAGGTCTTAGCACTGCAGGGTAATGAGTAAATAGCTCTGTCTAAATTAATGTTACTCAACCTGTTTCTTGCAAATGCATAAGCGCATGATCTTTTTCTTTGATCAATGTCATTTGCCAGAGATGGGAAAGGTTAAAAGGATCAGTGGTTTTACAGCTAACCTCTTTTCCATTCCATAGACTGCATTTACCATTATCCGGACCAGACAAATCATAGCAAATATCAAAGCTGTAATGACAAGGTTTATAAAGCGTGATTCACACAGCATATATGCAAGTAATATTTACGGATCGTTGAAATGGCTTCAGTTTCTTTCTGTTATTAGCCTCCCTGACCTTCACATCAAGTCAACTAAACTAAAGTCACATTAGTTTAGGTATTTGGTTAACCGTGCCCACAGAAGAAAAACTCTTAGGAAACAGTGAAATGCTTTGTCAGTAAACATTTTGTTCTTCAAAACAAAAGGAAACAACTAGACTGTTTTGTCAGTCCTCAAATCCTCCAAGACTTTTGATTAAAATTTGTGATAGTGATAAAAAGTCATATTCAATTACTGACTTTATAAAACGGACTTACAACATTTTTAGGGGCCGAGCGCCAACAGGGCCGAAAGCCCTATTGAAACTGAAGGAATTCTTCCTTCCTTCTTTTGGCAAATTAATTGCCTTTTTGAGGGGCTTAACATACACAAAACTCACCAAAATTGGCAGTAGCATCAACCCTGGTGAAGGTCTGCATATTTTAAGGGTTTCAGGTACAAAAATGGCTTGCTAGCGCCCCCTACAAAGTAAAAAAGAAAAAGCCCCTGCAGTACACTTAACATAGACTAACCAAATTTGGTGCACATATGTAGCATGTCAAGAGCTCATTGGAGCCAGACCCTAAATCCAACAGGAAATACACTGTTTTGAATTAATAGTTTGAAATTAGTGTGATTTTGGTCATTTCCACATGTCCTACTTTAACAAACTCCTCCCAGAGATTTAATCCGATCAACTTCCAATTTGGTCTGTGCCATCTTAACATGTTAGAGATGAAAAGTCATTCAAAGGAAAACTTTTTGTAATAGGACATGGCCGTGGCGGGGCGGCCCTTTTGTGTGTTTCGCCATTGAAACAGGAAGTGGGTGTAACTTGAGTGTACGTTGTTCAATTTACCTCGGAACTCAACAGAATTCATAAGAGTCCAACCCTGAGTAACCCCGACGTGCAAGGAGGTACGAGGCCCGTCCAACGCTGCTTGCAGCTTTAAATATTTTTATTTGAATATGTTTGACGACTTTGGGTGTCATGAAAGGCGCTTTAAATAACATGCATTATTATTTTTATTATTATTATTATTATTATTATTATTGTGTTTCATTTCAATCAAACTTGTTAGAACTTGAAGATTAGAGGATGGTCATTTGTACCATTATATTGTGTAAAAGTAAGAAAACAATTTCAGAAGGTTAGATTATGTCTTCTCATTTTTAAATGCATGTAAAGGGGTTGGTGCAAGTATAGGCAGAGCTGGCTCAAGTAGAGGTTCAGCATCATGCTCAGAAAAACCTCACACGGAATGAACACAAACCCTTTTTGGGGATGGCAGTGAGTGATATTACAACAGAGTGATACCTCCTCAAATCGCAAACCACAACATTTAAATGTATTTACATTAATTCCCCTCTTATTAAAGTGATGTTAGCTCATCAGGCAGTTATTTAGGTATATTTTAACTTACTCTTATCTGCAGTTGTGTATCTTTATTAGCTTTGTTCCCTCCATTATTTATTAACCTGTTTTTTATTTCTCTCTAAAACACATAAGTCTGACTGTGTCATTTATAGATTCATTGTATTAAAGTGTTGCACCCTGCTATTATTGCAGCCCTGATCTCCGTTAACACAGTTGGGCTTTACAGTAAGGACATTCTGCTGCATACGCTAGTGCAAATTAGTGTGTGAATGTGAAAAAGTATTTGCGCACACATTGAGTGACTGAAGTTGTCAAAATGTATGGAATTGCTAAACTACAATGCCAATTATTGTTAGCAAGTGTGCAGTGTACAAAACATTCAGGTAGTAGCTTCTTATTTGATAACAACCAAATTAAACTTGTCTTTTCTCTGGTAGAAGGTTCCCAATTGTAGACCTGTATTAGCACTATGGGGCTGATTTTTTTTTATGAGTGGGTCCCTGTTTTGTTTGTTTGGCTTGTGCACTGCACAAGGATGCATATGTGCATGCGAGTCACGTGATACACAGTCCTACCAATGGTGTCACACTGTACACTTGTAAGTGGTGGCAACAAAGACAGAAGAAAACAAAACTACAAGCTTATAAACATGGTTCTATTTCGTATAGGCTTCGCCCTCTAAGGGCTACGCTATTGCGGTTATCCCTCGCGCTAGCGCATGGCTGTGCAAGTCCTTGCTTCCCGCCCTAGCGTCCACTCGGGCCTCAACTACGTCCGCATTTACTGCATATATACAGAGCGGACCCGTTGTTCGACTCCCACTTTTTTTCAACTTGCAGATTATGAAGTCAAGCTCAATACCTTTCCGCACGCCGTGCCCGTGTCTGCCCCCTCCTGCCGGACCGCCTACATCCTTCCGCCGACCTCACCCCCGTTGCGAGGCCGCCTGGGTGCCGTTCACGCCGGTCAGGCTCTCACCCGCCACGCCTCCTGCCCGTTTTGCGCCCGCCTGTCGTCTAAAGAGCTAACTCGACGGGCGGAAGCTTTCTGGTTTGCAGGCTGGCGGGAGGAGACGGCAGCTGGGCACACAGACAGGAAACCGGCGCACCTTGGAGCCGCTGCCTGCGGAGCGCGTTTTCGCCGAGATGAGTTCCGCTGACTTCGCTCTCTCTGGGCATGCGCCTCCCATCAACGCGGTTTCCACTCCGCTCCCCTCTGGACGCCGTTCCCCTCCTCCCTTGCGCGGGATTGGGCCTCAGACTGGACGGCGAGTTGATGCCTCCCGCTGTCTTTCGCTGGTACCCCCCCCCCCGCTCTTCCGTTTTGCCTGACATCCATCCCCGACACCCGCATGGGGCACAGCCCCTTTCCCACTTACCCCCCCCCCCTCTTATTTCTTCCCCCCCCCTCCCTCCCCTTCCCTCCCTCCTTCCCTACTTTCCTTTCCCCCGACTGAGGACTTTCCCTTTGCCAATCCGGCCTCAGACCCCTCCACGCTAACGGCTACTCTGCGCAGACTCCCTGGCCGCTAGATATAAGTGAGGGCGGCGGAGCTTAGAGGAATTTTAGCGCGCCCACGCCAGGCGAGGAGCTGCCGTAGCCCTATTTGCCCCCTCGCAGGCCTTTTGAGCGGTGATGTTAGGCCCCGGAGCGCACTCTTTCAAGGGGGGCCCCCACGCTGGCGCGCTTGCGGAGCTTCGGCCATTTGTGGAGGAGCCCCCCCCCCCCCCCCGGCTTCTCTCCAGCCGGGGAAACTGAAGCGCGCCACCCGTCTCTCGACTAGTACCGTGTTACGAGGTTTGTTCAGGGCTGTATACGGTACGCAGGTTTCTTCAGTCCCTCCCGCGAGGGCGAGCCCCCCTGAGGTGTTGCGTCCATTTTGTTCCCGAAAGCTGTATTTGTGTTCCCGGCTTTTCACACGCGCACCAGCTCCACTTGCCTCGCCTATCCCCCCCAACCTTTTTTAGGTTTTATAACAGTGTTGGGGGTTGCTGGCCGTGCCACTCCACAGACATGTATCCGGCCTGCCCCCCCCCCACCAAATGTGCCGCCCAGGGCGCGGCGGGCACAAACAACATCGCAGACTTATGGCGCCTCTACCCGCCGCCCCCCGCGATGGCACAATAATTACACGGCGCCCTCCCTCGAGGCTTTGCCACGGAGATTTGCGTATGGGCTATGTCCACCCGCACCATCTTCACCCCCCCCAGTGTTTCCACCCCCCCCCGCGGTCCACGGTCGGCGCTGTCCAGGGTGATGCGCCCTGGGCAGACTGAGCCACAGCGAAACTAGTCTGCTCCACATGTCTCAGCTGCAAGCCGATCATAGGACGCCCCCCCCGCCTGAGCTTCTGTACCGGTCCCAATAGCCCCGATGGAATATTTGGGTTCCGCGCCCCCTACACACCCGCCCACTGCCCCACCGTTTTCATCATAAACTCCAGTGACGTCGACGCTTCACGGACTGGTCCTCTCCCCCCCTTTGAGCTCCGCGCCCCTTCTTTTGCGTGTATTGGCCTTCTTCGGCGATGTGGACAGGCCCTCATCCTCAACAGCACCCCAGTCGTCATGATCAACCGTCCAAGCGGGCACACGGCCGGCGCGCAGCACCCTGGCGGCTGCGGCTGCGCTTTCCCACAGCTTCGGCGTTGGGGCCCCCACCCGGTCCCCTCCCGCGAGCAGACGATCACAGGCCGGTCGAACCTGCACACATGCCCTCCGAACAGCCTGTTTGCTCTAAACAGGGCACTGTTATGACAGTTGTTCCCCACACAAGCACACACAGGCCGTCGCCGCGAGCGGGGGCGCCACTGCGTCCCCCGCTGCGAGGCAGCGGAAATGAGCGTCCTCCCACGGGGACGACGACGCTTGTCCACCCCCTCCCCACGGCGATGCCGGCGGGGCGGGGGTCGGGTTAACCAGTGAAGCTCCCGCCCCACACGGCGGCGGGACCGCCACTGCCCTTCGAAAAAGCCCTACCATGGGTGGGCGACGCGATCACCTGTTCGCCCAGCGGCGGGATGGGCTCTGCGCTCCCCGCTTGCCATGTCGGTGAACAACACTCCGACATGTGCTCGCCCACTGTCAGAGTGCAGCGCGGCATGGATTGGCTTGACACACATGGACTCGTGGATGTCAAAGCTGATAACACAGGGTTACACTCCAGTTCGCCTCCCCCCCGCCCCCTTCGCGTGTGGGTTGGAGACGACGGTTTCATTCCGGCAGAGTCAGACGCAATGACGTCAGAGTTAGAAGGGTTGCTGGGGAGCGGAGCTATTTCCCGCGTCTCCAGGGAGGAAAACAAGGGTTTTTACTTCGCGTATTTTCTCACCCCGAAGAAGCAGGAGGACTGCGTCCCATCCTCGCCTGTCGAAATTCAACCGGTATGTCATGGAGCGCCTCCACATGCTCACCATCAGGCACGTGTTGGAATGTGTGCGCCCCAACGAATGGTTTACATCCGTGATCTGAAAGACGCTTACTTTCAAATCCAAATCATTCCCAGGCACAGGAAATCCTGCGCCTCCTTCCAAGGGCTCGTTTCCAGTTCAACCGCTGCGTTCGGATACTCACTAGCCCCCCGCACCTTTTCCAAGTGCATGGAAACTGCGTGCCAGCCTCTACGGGAGAGGGGCATCAGAGTCCTCTTTTACTTGGACGATTGCATCTGCCTCTAGGATCCCTGCGGCGGCGCTGCACACATGGAGGTTCTGCAGCACCACAAACGCTGGGTTTTGCCATAAATTGGAAGAAGAGCGCCCTCGTCCCCGCACAACGATAGTTTATTGGGCGTAGACATGAGCTCGATCAGCATGAGAGCAGGCTGTCAGCACGAGGCAGGAAGCCCTGACTTCTCTGTTGTCCCGTCCAGGCCGCGCGCGCAGTGCCAGCGCTGTCAGTTATGCGGCTCTTGGGCATGATGTCCGCGGCACACACGGGGCTCCCGGGTCTCCTCACATGAGAAAGTACGAGGTGGTTTCAAGCCAGCGGCTCGATCCCATTCGCCACAAATGGCGAATGCTGTCCATCCCTCATTCCCCACCTCAGACCTGGCATACTGGGGGAGTCCCCAAACCCTGTCTTCCGGGGTTCCCTGGGCAGAGTGACGTCATATGTGACGGTACACAGACGCGTCCTCACTGGTGGGGGGGAATGTGCGAGTCACAGGTGGGTGGGAGGGGCCTGGCTCCTCCCCCCCTCTCCCTCAATAAACTGCTGGAGCTGTCCACGGTGTTGAAGGTGTTGAACACTTACACCAGTGGTGACGGGGAGGCATGTTGTAGTACGGACGGACAACATCACGGGCGCGGCATTCATAAACCGCCAGGCGGCATACGCTCAGCCGGCTGTTGAAATAGCCAGAAGCCTCTGCTGTGGGGCACAGCCACCTGCTGTCTCTCAAAGCAGTATATATCCCCGGGATTTTGAACCGGGCAGCCGACTTGATGTCGAGGGGGGGGCCCTCCACAACGAGTGGAAGATGAATCCCACTATCGTTCAAACGTTAGGAGCAGGTTCGGGAAGCGGAGGTGGATCTGTTCGCTTCAGAGGAGACACACAGTGCACACTGTGGTTCTCCTTGACCGCCGGGACAACCCTCCCCTGGCGTAGACGCTTCTCCCACAAACCCTGGCCCAAACCCTCCTATATGCTTTTCCCCGCTCCCCCTGATCCCTCGCCTCCTGGAGCGCGCCCAGGAGGAGGATCTGTTAATTGTTCTGGTTGTTCAGTGACGCGTAATGCCGCCTGAATGTGCAAAAAAAAAAAAAAAAAAAAAAAAAAAAAAAAAAAAAAAAAAAAAAAAAAGCGGATGCCTGATGTTGCCAATCTCCTTCACACTAGTGCTGAAGACCCTGCTCTGCTGTCTCACACTCTACCTGGTATTTCTTGGAGACACAGTTTACATCAACTGTGTCTATCATCAGCTGTCATATGGTAGACCAGTATATACATGTCAGTCGCGCGGTAATATGTCTCTCCGTTGCATGGCGACAGGATCAATCACGCTTAACCCCCATTACATTGTACTACTGCATCATATTGCGGGCCACATGAACCTTTCCGGCCACGCCATTGGAGGGCAGGCTTTGTCAGAAGAATGACTCTGACTAGCCTCTGTACATTGTTGCTGGGCAATGTGGTGTAGTTCGGCTTGTGGACTTGTGCCGCAGGTGGCATTGACTACATCAGCTTCGCCCTAACCCAATAGCGTAGCCCTTAGAGGGCGAAGCCTATACGAAAGAATAGAATTAGTTACTTTGGTAACTCCAGATTCATAGTATAGGCGTAGCCCTCTAAGGTCCGGGCCACCTGCTCCTAGAAATAGTTGAAGAAAAAGTGATGTTTTGGGAGTCGAACAACGGGTCGCTCTGTATATATGCAGTAAATGCGGACGTAGTTGAGGCCGAGCTGGACGTAGGGCGGAAAGAAAATCTTCACGATCTGCGCATGCGCGAAGGGATAACCCAATAGCGTAGCCCTTAGAGGGCTACGCCTATACTAATAGAATCTGGAGTTACCAAAGTAACTAACGATGTAAACTATGCTTAAGTACCACTTATGGAGAAAAAGAAATCAGCTTAGCAAACGTCTTATGAGTAAAGGAAATGCACTCAACTCATTTGTTAGAGCTCACATGGTGAGTAACACCTAATGAAAACACAACATCTTCTTGTCTAGCTGATCACATCAAAAGGAGACGCATTCTTCCAGTTGAACTTTCATTCATATCAAATCAATAATGACCTTTTTACCTCAAATTCAAAATTCAACTAGGGGCCCACACTTTTACAAGCACCTAAAATCATTCTGCAATTCAAAAGTAGTGTCCATTAAAATAACTTGGCAGTTTTGCAAGCACGTACAATAACACTTTGTACTCACAAGTCCATGGAAATGGCCCAGAAGCATGGTGAAGACACAGGTGGAGAATGTACGAGGGACGGCTCACAGCAGAGGAGGGCTCCTGGTATTCTCTGTCCAATGAGTAGGCCTACTTCCATCTCCTCAGTCACTTTAAACTACCAAAAGCTCAAATATTAGCTCATACCGACTTAGTTTTTGTTTTAACAACAGCAGCTAACAACACTAACGCATGACTTTCGTATCAAAAGTGCTATACACATAAAGATTGATAACACACTAGCTACAGTGACACAGACTGCTACCACAGAGATGTTGCTAGCATGCTAACGCGCTAATGGCGATTAGCATCACAATTTTTATAAACTGCATCGAATTGGTACACGCACTCATGTATTTACCTTCTGCAGATTGCAATAATCGTTGAACAGATGTTAACCGAAAGTTATGGACATGTGCTCACTCTGCAGA
>NC_045745.1:23596862-23617301 GCF_008692095.1 Etheostoma spectabile | reverse complement strand
TTAAATAGCGATACGTGTTACTGCAGACTCGCCTGTAGCTTCCCCAGCAGCGTTACAGCTACAACTCTAACCCTCCACCTTAATAAGGACAGGTGTCATTTCAATTAACTTTATTAAAATCAATAGCCTTCTAAACAATCATCTACTGCTTAATTTTACAGTTTCTTGTTTTAAATTCACAATGAACTGATTCAATGACTGAATTGAACTAGTTTTAATGTTACTATAGGCCACTTTATATGAATGTTAATTACTAATGTTAAAAACTAAATGTTAAACAGTTATCTGCTTTTCCTCCCAGTGTCATTGTTCAAACACATTGCATTGAAGTTTCATTAATATTTGCACAATGTGGACTAAAATATTTGGGTTATAATTTGTGCTCCCAGTAGTTTCATGTTTATTTATGGATGTATGCTTTTGTGAGTGCTATACACAGATAAGACATCGCTCTCATAGGAACCAAGATCACAAAAGTAAGAAACCTCTTCTCTTTTTTTTCTGTTCTTTATTCTCAAGTGTTGTCAGATCAAATATAGCCTTGGCAACATAAATGAAAAAAAGATCAGTAGGTTAAATCAGAATATCTCATCTATAGATCCTGCATGCTGGGATTTGCATAACTGTTTCTTTGCTTTAATGATGCTTTAGCATGTATAGCTGAAGACTTCTTCTAGACATAAGTGACATGGAATGTACAGTACCTGACTTGATACCAGTTTGCCCTTCTGGTTTTTCCAATGTAATTAATACACAGTGGTGCATGGTGATACGTAACGTGACGGTTAACACTCTAGAGGAAATTCTAACCAACTGAGAAAGAACTCAGCATCACACATTTCATAAATAATTAGCAGATTATGCACGTAGTTTAGGGAAGCAAACTGTGTAGAATGTCTCCAGTCAATGTCACAATCAGGATTGTGTCCAATTTTCAGTCATGAAGTCTATTTATCTAGTTGAGAAATGTTACCACAAAGTCCATTTGGTAGCTGCAGCGTTTGATCATATCACCCACATGTCAAAGTACATGTCCAAAGTTCAATTTTTTCTGAGCACCTGCAACTGGTCCTAATCACAGTCACTCATTGATCACATTAATGAAGACACTTAAGTGGAGTTTTAAATCCGACAAGAGCTCACTGTCACTCATAATTACACTGCTGCCAATTATACATTGCTCCTGCCTGGAACATTTCACCGTATGGGCTGTGTCAATTTATTTCTCCCTCTGCGCCTTCTTGCCCTATTTTGTACAGCTATACTTGTCAATGGCGCCGCTTGCATTGTGTATTTTGTGTACCCCATATCTCGATGAAATGTAATTCTGTTGTGCTGAATTTTGGCTCTGCTGCTTGGAGACATTGGGGAAAAGAGCCTGCTCTGTCAAATAAAACCATAGAAACATTGTTGTAATACACGGTCCTATATCCTCTGATGGAGTGTCTCAGACAGGGATACGAGGTATATCATATCAACGGTTTGTGGTGACCTGCCATATGTTGTGTAGATGTCATTTTACCATCAATGTGATCCATTAATCACTAATAATCCCCTCAATGTAAAACAATCCAGCGAGATTATCTGTGAATGTAAGCACCTCTCTCACTAAGAGGGGGCCAAAAACAGAAGAATCTAATCTGTAATGTCATATCAAAGCACAGCCTTGAGCGGCTCGATTGAAAATGAATGATTTACGGACTTTGTAGACACGAAATATGCTTGTCTAAACTTTGTTCTGTCTTCCTGTTTGTTCTTTTATTGCTTTTGTAGTTTATACTTATCTTTTCTATTTCTATTTCTCTTTCACCACCTCACTGTTCCAAATTGTAAATGGATTCCTGGATGCTAAAACCTTTCTTTCAAGAAAGTTCTACAAAAAAGAAACCTCTGTGGTTTGAAAATTCAAAATATAAAGAGTAGCAATTAATAATGTTGGTTTTGACTCACTGTTTTAGTTGGAAAAACTTTAAAAGTACAGCCTTGAATGTCATACACAAACATGACTTGACGCATATCACGTTTTCCCCAATTCTTTGTTCAGTTGTTTTGGTTCTCAGATCTAGAGAGATTTATTGAGCTAAACTACCTTGAGGGATCAGTGTGCTGTTGGACGTGGTCCTCAGTCACGCCTCCAGTAACACTTCTGATGGACTAAATCAATTAGAAGCACCAGATACTTGATCCACCCTTGATTCAGAAGGGCAAAGGGGGGCTTCCATCTCTTCTGCCACAGGTGACACACACAGAGTGGCAAACATTAGCATTGACGTACAGTGTCAGTGCCCATGTTTAAGTATTCTGAGTCCCACCGTTTTTCATTCGATCACCACCCTCCGGCCTGATATGAAAGCTATAACCATGGAATTGTTTATCGACAAACTTCTAACGTGCTACAAACCGGCAAAAGCAAATCAACACCAAATACCAAAACCTAGCATGGCATACATGCAGATGAGATGGTCACTCATTTGCATATGCAAATGTTGGTGCAAACACGCTGAAACCGGCAGACCACAACAACAGGCCATGGTAAAAAAGGAGATGTGTTCAAAGCCCTGTCGATATTTGTTCATAGATTTAATTTGCTATTCCTGTTCTGATTTATTAATTGCTGCATTCGTTGTGTGCGGATGCTTTGTTATTGTTGTTGTCCTTTGGCTGTTTGTCTGGACCAATTATGGTTGATCCTCCCGGGAGTAGACTGGACTCTTCAGATGTCTGCTTATAATCTATTGATTCCTTTCATCTCTGGTTGCTGTTGCGTGCGTGCGTTTGTGTGTGTGCCCGTGCTTGTGTGTGTGTGTATGAGAGCCTGTTTGTCAAAGACAGATGGGGGTGGGTGGTTGTGTGTATGTGTTGGAAATGAGTCGATCTCATTTACACTGGTCTCTTTGCCCGGCAGGGGGAGGGAGGGCGCCTCACACTTTTGTTGCCTATCTGTTTTTTTCCTCTTTCTTTCTTTTTCTGTTTTCTCACATATGCTCATAGAATTCTGTCGTATCGTTGTCTGTCTCGTTTGTCTCGTTTGTCTCTCCCTATATCTTCCTTTGCCTCCTATCTTTGCATTATAACCCTCTATCTTAGTCTGTCATTCTTTAGCTGTCTATCTATTCACTCTCAATTTCTATCTTTGGCTGTTTTCTATTATTCTGTCGTTTTCTATTTTACTAGCATTCACTCTGAATCCATTTTAATCTCTTACTCACTCACTCTTTCTCACTATACTTACTCTTAGGCTCCATCTCCATTTATTCTTGTTTCTCTCACCGTCTATCACATAGTGTTAATTCCAAATCACACTTGCCAAAATAGCGGGATTTTGAAGGCAAAGGACATCATTCAAGACTTTGTGCAACAGGGACATTTTTGCATATTAATTTATAAAAACACAAGTCGGTTATACACTCTGACTACCATGGCCATGATTAGCTTTTTGAATCACTCAAACAACAGAGCAGCTTCGATGAAAATCCATCCACTGAAAATTAGCTTTAAAGCTTGTACAACCCTCATCGCCGGGTCTTTGTTTATTTGTCATGACGAAGGTCGGCCACAAAACAAGGAGAAATATGTGTATTTTTATCAGCTTTTGTGAGTCTTAAAAGGTTTGGATGAATTCAAAATGACACAAATCTATATTGCACCCAGTATATTGTATAGTTTGTAGTCATCCTGCCATATGACTGAGATCAAATTTGAACATTACAGAAAAACATTGGTCATCGCTAATGTGCAGTAATAATCCAACCACAAGCATACATATTCTTGTTTCACGCACAGAGATATCACTAGATAATAACAATTTGTGTCTTGTTGTTAAACAAGTGACATGCAGTGTGATGTTACCATGCCTAACCATTAGAAAGGATATTAATTAGCCATCACATATGTGCACATACACATACAGTATGGGCAGTTGTACTGCCGCACTCTTTTTGTCTCTGCCTGTCTGTCTCTCTCTCTCCCTTTCATGTCTCTTTCAGGCTGAGCAGTTCTGATGTGCGTGGATGGATTTTGCTCCTAGACGATATGACTTGAAGTGATAAGCTCCCAGAGTGGAAAATCAAGCACTGTCTGGTCTCTTTACCATGATCATGATCCCATCACCTCACACTCATTATACAATTTAGAGCAGCCATTTCGATCAATCAACACCCATTGTAACATCACTGTAGCAACCTTGAAGCTTTCACAGCATTGAAGCTTTCTAAATAGCTGCATTAGAGAGAGAGAGAGAGGGAGAGAGAGAGAGAGAGAGAGAGAGCCAGAGAGAGAGAGAGAGACAATGACTGTCAAGCATTTCCCCTCTACTCCTTTGTATGTCTCTGCGTGGTTAGCTGCTTGAATAAAGATGGGTTGATCTGTAATTATTAGTATCAGTATGCATCTGTGCATATTCTTATGTATAGTAGTTATGATACTCTGTGTTTAAGTGCATTGTTTTTGTGCAAACACAGGTTATCCTTTCTTTATTCCCTACTTTGTGACAATCAAAGGAAATAATAAACCACAATTAGTACATGTTTGCTGTTGCATCTACTTTCTTGGCACTTTTCCTTTTGTTTAAACTTCAACTTTCTAACTTTCTACTTCACATAGAATTTGTCCTTGTTTTGTCTCAAAGTTTTAAATTGCAAGGGAGCTGTCAGCTTAGATTTTGTCTTCTAAAGTTTCATGTTGAGATAAAGTGTTACATTAGCAGTAATTGCATTGTTTCACTGAGCTGCCTAAAAACAACAGCTTTGTACAACTGTTTTGTTTCATTGTGTTTTAAAGGCAAGCATAAAGAAAGGGGAAATCAAACACCTTGGGGTAGAACTGGCTTCTTCAGCAATAACAGTAAAATGTCTTTTTAGAGTGCAATTAGGGAGACTTTAATCACTTCTGACTGCTCACACTGTGTTTATGTGTGCGTGTGTGTGCTTTTCTCCATGCTAGCAGCAGACAGTATGTATTTTACCCTTTCCCTGCTTCCTCTTATGTCTGTGTATATGCATGCATCCAATGTCCCTATTGCCTTGCATTTTGCTGAGCTTTAGGATGAATGGTACAAGGATTTTAGGATTTTAATTGGAGCTATTTACTGAAATGGTTGTAATTTTGAAAATATACAGGAGAAGGACTGACACAAAACCAGGCAAGATGAAGAGCCATTGTATGTGGTGAAAGCAATGCTCTCATTAAATGGAGCTTGGACTTACAGTAATTTCAAGCAAACATAGCATTACAATACATGCAAGCAACAATGAGAAAAAGAGAGTCTCCATAAATCAGGCAATAGGATGCCTTATTTGTGACTTACTGAGCTCATTTCTCTCTGGAACGTTTCTCCAGCTTCTCTGGTGCTTCATCTAATGACAACCACAACTTTACCCATGAGGCGTAGGAGGTGGGAGAGAAGCAGAAGTGAGCAGTAGACGACTGGAAAAGAAGTTTTCTCACACAACTAAAGTTTTTGCATTGTCATGCCATTGTAGACTTTGGGGCACAGATGCCCCCAGCGAGTCCCTTGACTGCCCTACTTTAGGAAGTCAGGTTTGCTACTGATTAAATTGCCCTGCTGTTAAACATGCCTTGCTGTGCAGCATTCTCCCTCAGCAGGGGGTGCTCAGTTGGTGGCAGAGCCCTGAATGGGGACAAAGTCACTTACCTGGATGTGTCAGTCTTTCCTAAAAGTCTGTTTGGGCAGTCACTGGAAGCCACTCAGGTTATATTTGAGCAGAAGAAGGAGCATCCCTACATAGTGCAAGACATTTAACCCCTAGTTGCTCCAGAGGCATGCAGCCTCTGACATATATAGCAATTGTATGTCACTTTGGATAAAAGTGTCAGCTAAATGACATGTAATGTAATGAAGCCCAAGCAGCCCGTGGGCGCACATATGTGACACCCACATAAGTGTCACCCCACTAACTCCTCCTAAGAAGTTGGTCCCATCTGTGAGTTTTCTGAGGTTCCCTGCCTGTTAGCCAGAACCCAACCAGTCAATCACCACGCCAGCTGCCCACCACCACAAGGTCCCTGCTGCCAAGAGAAACAAACGTCACTACTCCTAGCTGCAGGAGCAAGTGGAAAGGATCAACAATCAGGTTCAGTTTAGGGGTCCGATCCATGGTCCCATCCCATAGGGTGTTTTTGTCTCTCAAGTACACTCACATCTTTCTACTCACAAATACACTTTTCTGTCTCCAGCCCAGTGGAAAGTGGTAATAGTTCCCAGTTTTAGTGTGTTAAAAATGTGCATTCTAGGTAAAGCCTGCCATTGCCATTGCCCTTGACGTAGGTTATGGCACTACAATTTGAGCCCCTAGGCAGATATTCTGTGTGTGTGTAAAATGTACTTGGTAACTAAAGAAAATACTAATATATTAATTCAATATTTCTCAGATAGCTGTACAGAGTGTTTGCTCTATTTGTTTTTCATTTTATCCAGTGAGGAAGGCTTTAGTTTACTTTATCCTGTTGTCCTTCTGCCTTTGCAATGACCAAACACCACATACTGTCCAAGGATCTAATGGAGGGGACGGCTATCTTATTCACTATTTCATGCCAAATGAACAGGGTCTGTTGACATCGGGGCTGTTATTTTCATGATGCCATATGGCACTTGACAGAGGCTTTGTTGTAGCACGGTATAATCCTCAGCGACATCCATTTGGTGACCATTAAATTGAGCTACACAAAGTCTGAAGAGTGGCACAGTAGGTGTACTCGTGAGTAAAATTATTAAACATGCCCCTGGGTGTCTCTACTAAACGTTTCCAGAATATCATGTTAAAGATTACTCTATTCTTTCTTTTTATTGCATCATTCAAAAATGACACGACATGTTAAGTGAGTTTTGAGTACCTGTCTTTTTTTTACTGACGGCAGTCTTCACATCCTTTACTACTATATGCGTACATTTGTTTAATAGTGATTGACAGACTTCTTGAGTACCTCTATAACTGCTTTCACTACTACTCACTACCGTAACCGTTTTGTGATCACGATATAGGCTTCCCATTGAAATACATTACTTTAAAATGACTGGGCTTGATTGGCTTGTCACTGAGTGCAGAATTAATGTCATTAACTGTCACATGTTCTGCTCACGTCATCTATCCGCAGGTAATAAAATTATCACCATGTGGTTGCAGATAAAGCTAGGGTCCTCAACTGATTCCCCGTTATTCCTTTCTGTTATGTTAAATTGACATTATGGCCAATATCACCAACATTTCAGCCTTAGCATTAACAATGTTCCTTTCATTGTCTTTTGTGACCAAGATTGATAAATATTTATTTTCCTTTTGTTTAGAGTACGCGGTGGTATTTCTTAAATGCGTTAACTTCCAAAATGCCAACTCAAGAGGAAAATGTGAATTTCAGCATGCAAGTCCTTTTTTAGCTAGAACAGACCATCTTCCTCCAATACATTACCGTCCAGCACACAGATACAATCATTTTATTATTATTACATCCATGTCTATCACACTCAAATTCTGTTTGCAATATCTGTGTTTACAGAGTCTCTGTCATAAAAATGCATATCCCCTGTAGAGGAAATTACGTGATCACATCTCTGAGCACTCTGTTGCACAGATTTCCATAATACGTAATGTGAAAAAAGTTCATATTAATGCCAATAATTGGGTGAATATTTTGTATTTTTACACAGTTGTCTTTGCCAGGTGTTACACATATTAGCATTAGTTGCTAATTAGCCGTTAATATTAATAAGTTTAACCAAGGAAATAAAGGGAATTGTTTAAAATCAAGGATTACAGGCAGTATGTCTTGCAGTCTTGCACGTTGTCAAATCTCAACTTCTGTCACTGCCTCCTCCATTATTCCCCATTCCCTTCACTTCTTCCCAGGCTTTTTTCCTCGTTGTTGTCTTTGATACTTCTTCCTCTCTGTGATTCTTTTGCTCCCTCCATCCCTCCTCTGTGTTAAGACAGCTTCAGCTGAGAAAAACTCTGCAGTATAACTTCATTACAAAGCAACCAGGGGAATCAAGGGAGGTTGAAAGAGAGGAAGAGGGGTGAGGGAGAGATGGGAGAGATAAGCAGCAGTGTTGTTATAAAGCTGTCTTCCTTTTATGCCTTCATCTCTCTGCTCTTGTCCTTTACTAATAGAGAGATAGTCTGGCATTAAATGAAGAGACACTCACCTTCTCCTGGGTACCGCAATAACAGAAATCTCAGTTCACTGCTTTAGATCATGATGTACCAAAGTGATTAATGTTTTTTATTGAATCCTTGTTGGTTCGGTTTCTTCTTAACTTCCAGCTTGGAAGGAATGCTAATGCTGTGGAGGGTGAAAGGGATTTTTCTCTCCCTAACAATGTGATTGAAATGCATTCTTCATAGTTTATTACTCAGAACTACTGTATTTTGTTATTGTGTGTATTCACAATAATACAATTCACAATAATTCAATGATAGCCTACATTTTATTTAAAGACATCTTTCTCTGCACTCAAGGACACGGTACAACTTTTCTATGTTCGTTCAGTATCTGTAGCTAATATTTTGGTAATGAGAAAAGCCATAATAAATAAAGTATGTGTGTATAAGAGAGAGAGAGAGAGAGAGAGAGATGAAGAGAAAGAGACAGAGACAGAGAGAGAGAAAATGACAAGAGACAGGTGTGAATATGTATGTTTTTTTCTTTCCTTTTTTTCCTGCAACAATGCCTCTGTTGCCTCAAAGAGTTGCTCATGATGCATCCAACAATCAATCACTCACTTCAAAGGTTTTTGTTTATGAGCTAGTTAATCATCCTCTACAATATTCTTTTCCAGCACGTTTCTCCTCTCCCCCACTTTTTTGTTTCCATCTACCCTTTGAGCCACCCCTCTCAAGGCAATGTGTTGATACTGTAATGAAATATAATAGGGGAGAAGAGGAGATGTGTAAAGTTCAGCCCATTGGCTAAGAAGCAGTTATCCCAGCATCATTTAACTTTTTTTAATTGAATCCCAAAAGGCAGAAGCAAGTCTATGAAGTCAGCCTTTGGTCTCTCTCTCTCTCTCTCTCTCTCTCTCTCTCTCTCTCTCTCTCTCTCTCTCTCTCTCTCTATATATATATATATATATATATATATATATCTCTCTCCCTTTCTCTCTCTTTCTCTCTCTTTGTGTGTCTGTGTGTGTGTGTGTGTGTGTGTGTGTGTTGAGTAAGCGCATGCATACCAGTGTTTGTCTTGCTGCAGCGTAATATCCTTCTATGGTTGAAAGATATTTCTGTCCCAAAAAAGGTTTCGTTAACAAGAGAAACTTAAAGACACTTTGCCCCAAGGCAGCAAGGCTATCATCTCACTCACTCACAGACACTCATCTTTTGGGGTTTGCAGCGGTTCACAACTTCAAGAGTGACAGATATGGAAGGGTAGAATGTGTGATCAGCCCTACATACTGTGTTGAAAAGGTGCAATTGGTTAGAATTGATCTTGAAGTGCTGTAAAACTGTTAATTGTGATTAGACCATGCATGAATTAAAAGAAAGATGGAGCAATGATAGCTCTCCACAACTCATAGATTTCTAGAGTTGATTTGGATTGTGATTCTTAATTTAAAGAATGGCTGAAATTGATTTAACATGCTTGGAAATAATTACAACTGGAAAATATATTACACACTGCAGTGTGCAACAACAATAATTCAAAGTCACGTCCTCCAACTATTGAGGGAACTTAGAGCAAGCAAATGCAAACAATTAACAGTCAATCAGAAACATGGGTGAATTACTTAAAAGGCGTACCTGGCACAGGCCTACAGGGACCAGGCCTACTGGGGCCAGGCCTACCGGGGCCAGGACTACCGGGGCCAGGCCTACCGGGACCAGGCCTACAGGTGCCAGGCCTACCGGGGCCAGTCCCAAGGGCTCAGAGGCAGGAAGGCTCAGAGGACCCCTAAGACAGTCTCTGTGTGAAGTCTTTGTTATCAACTTTGGAATTTTTCTTGCATAGTCAAAGGGTTTAGTCATTCACATCAATAACAGAGTCTCAAAAGTCCTGCTGAAATACTGAAAGAATAGCCTGGCATTCATGTAAAGATGTCACACAAACAAACATCATGTTACATTTTAAGTTAGTGTTTATCCCCTCAGTTAATATGTATGACTCTAGGGGGGCTAAATATGTGGGGAGAAACCAAAGAGCAAGTGCAAAACAACAGCATCAGAGCCTCTCTTTAAGGGGCCTGGTCAATCTACAACTGCATGGCCATACAGTAGCTATTTTTGCAGGGCAGGGCAGGATATTTTAGGTTCTGAGAGTGCTGCCTGTGAAGAAATGGTCTTTGAAACATTTTGCATGGGTATGCAATAGTTGGTATAATTGTACTTTGTGTTTGTGCTTCCCATCTCAAAGTGTAAATCCTGCAACTTTTTAGCTCTATCAAAACAAACTAATCGGTTTGTTGTCACATTACGTCAGTGTGTTTTTGAGGCTCACAGTTAATAAGATGTCGCAATTAAAACAAAAATGCCTCCCAAGGTAATCGCCTCAAAATGCACAAACTGCATAAAAACCCGCTCAGCAACATGTGGACTCCAGGCTATCTATCCCAAAAGGCAGTAAAAATTCTTTGGCCGCTTTTACAGTCTTTGTTGATGTACTCAACTCAATATCTAATGATGCTCATCTTTCTAAAATGGACTTTTCACTAAGGAAAGATGACAAAGCAGGTAAGTTACTACATCATTATGTTTTAATTATAATACTTGCATAGTTTATTAGTTCATTCTTCTTCCCTTCTGCAGCGCCAACTGCCACTATGGATCGTCTACTACTACTAATAAAGCATCCCCTTGGGGGCGGAGGGGATGTAGTGTTTAGCCCAAGGACACTTGAGCAAACTGAATTCTCCCTGACAAACTGTAAAGGTAATGTGTGTTCCTTCTGTGTCCTTTTGTCTTTTTTCTTTCTTTTTTCGCTGGGAGTTGCGCTTCCTCCTGTCAAACCTGAACTGGTGTGTGAAAGTGTAAAGCTTTGATAGCCTCAAATTTGAAAGAGTCACGTCTATGCTATAGACTCGTTATGGCACGGGCAGGGAACAAAGGTGCAGAGGAGGATTTCGCTGTAATTCTTTGTGGGTGTGCTGCTGAATTACGACACGCATAGAGTCAGAGGAAGGAAAGCAAACAAGAGAAAATAGTGATGGCATTGTGTACGAGACCTTGAGAGCAGTAATGAAACACAGAAAATGTGAATTGGGATTACAAACATTTCATTAAAGCAAGTGTACTTTTCCAGGTTCTCCCATTACTTGTGTCCTTGTCTCAATCTCCCTGCTGTCACTCTAAGGCTGTAAATGCACTCACCAAATGGCTCATGGCTGCTTAATAAGTGATGCCTGTGAGGTTATTTCACGGGAAACTATGAGTGTATCATTTACAGCAGAATTGCCGTAGATTTTCTTTTACCTTTATACCTTTGACCCTCAGTTTCTTCCTATTCCTTGCTCTAAGCTCCTTGAGAGCTTAGACTGAACTGAGAGAAGGAAAAATCCAGGTAATACTTGATAATTGAGCTCCTGTAGCCGAGGCAAATGTCCACAAAGTCCCTCTGGTTTTCTCATTTATCCTCAAAAGTTCTCACATTCAACCTAACACTCTCACCTCTAAAAAAAAAAAAAAAAAAACGACACCTTTTCGGTCAACCTTTCAGGAGGAAAGCCTAATGTCATCCATTACAGCTATTTTTTCTCCTTTTTATGGCAAGGACCAGCATCATTTCTTTCACTTCTGAACCTCTCTTTACCACTTTCCGCAATTTTGACATTGCCTCTTTCACCTTTTATGTTATCTAGAGTTCACTCAGTTCTTGGTGGAGGACTCTGGAAAGATAAAGCAATACATAATTACACATCCACACTCCTTGTATTTCTTTATTTATATTTCTACTTTATATACTGTTGCAACTGTAACACAGAATTTCCCTTTGGGGATCAATAAAGTATTTCTGATTCAGATTTTGATATTCTGATTTTTTTTGTCTCTGTCTTTGTTTTCTCTCTCCCGGTTTTTTGATTGTCATTCCAGGACTGTGTGAGCTCATCAGGAGGAGAGGAATGGTTTTTGACTACCAATGCTTGAATGAAAGAACAAGCTAAATCAGAAGGCAACTGCTTCCTGGAGCAAAACACAGTTGTGATTAACAACATTCACAATACGCAACCTTTAGAAATGTTAAACATTAGAAAATGACTTCTTTTTTATTAAACCTACACATTTGTGTCCATTTCCCACATTTCAAATTCTTTGCATATACAAATAGGTTAAGGAGAGACTCAAGGTGTCTTTGTTTTGCCTTAAAATCTCTACCCAGCATGCCTATTTACTCGGAGCGTTTAAGTGCTTCTTCTTTTGTTGCCAGGTATAGGCTGCTAAAATGTAATGACACTTTAAAACAGACAGGTCCACGAAGGCGCTTTCATCATTTCCACAATAATGTTTTACGCAACACATATACAGCTACAGAATAGCGATGTCTGTGATAATTCCCTTATGATAATGAAGTGAATTGGGTTTGTTTGTTTGTTGTGTCTTCTCCATGCCCCGCTTTTTTCTTTTTTTTTCTTTGTGGCCTTACCCTCCTGAGGAACAATTAGGCTGGTGATCCATTGAACAAAACAGACATCATCCGCCCCCTCCTCTCCCCTCCCCACATTAGGAAAAATTTATGTTTTAGTTGTTTTTTGAATACAAGAGGTTACCATGGAGATAAAAGCTGCACAAGCTGCATCTATAGAATTCATATATCCTCTAATCATGAATAGATCGCTTACCATATCACATGCCTGCCTTGCTAAAGAAGACCTTGTTATGTAGCCAGGTAAAAAAAACCTCATCAATTTTTTCTGGACCAATTCCGCCCCCTACTGGGCTTAGTCGTTTTTTATGCATTTAATGTTATTCTAATTTTTCACTTTACAGCACAATAAGCAGCTGTTGAGTATAAGTTTCAATGTGCAACCTTGTCTTTAACAAGATTTCATGCCCTCATTCAGGGAAGCGCATAGCTGCAGACGTAAATAGTGTCTTTTCTGTGTCATTTTCAGAGAGCAGGACGTAGCAATATGAGCCATCTGTTGTGACTTTACATGCAATGTGATTTTACAGGCTGCTTTTACAGCCTGAAACTATCCTGGCCTCCTCAGCCTGTCTTTATGAGACACATCAAGGACAACTACCTAGTAAAGTGTGTTTGTGAGTATGTGTGTGTGTGTGCTTGTGTGTTTGTGTTTGCAAGGGGAGAGATTGTGTGAAAGAGGGAGAGAGAGAGGGCACTATCTATTGCCCTGTTGCAAAAGCTGCTCCTGTTAAATCACCCAGCTGAATACGCATAAACATTGAAATGCATCATTTGCAGAGCCAGGCAGAGGCATGCCATCATTACTCCGTTCCAGCTACTTGACTAGATTTTTCAAATATTTGTCCTCCAAATTGCTTTACGGGACTATTGGTTGTGCTTGTTCAAGTGTGTATTAAAATCTGCAATGAGACACTTCAACTTTGAAATGCATATTGATTTGCCAATGTAGCATCAATTAGGATCATGTCTCATGCATGAGAATGCCACTGATTATTATGTGCTCAATTTAACTAATTTAAGGTAGTGATTATATGTTATGGTCTTTTTAAGCAGAAAAGCCTAACTGTACTTGTAACCTGTCATGTTTTTTTTTGTTTTGTTTTGCATTGTCCCGTACAAATGAATGACTAAATAAATACATATTTGAATTTCAAAAACTTCCTCTTAAATGTTTTAGCACACCACAACACTTTAGTGACAGGTGCTGCCGGACCAAAACACTGTCAGTCACTTTGTCAGTAGATCCATATCACAGAATGTATACGGTATATGCATACACCATCTAAAAACAACTACCCTTTTTACTTCGCACATTATGATGCAAGGAGAAAGATTTTTTCAAACCCCATGAGCAGAGGAGCAGACTAAAATGGCATCCTTAATTGACATGAGGTATGTCAGTGCTCAAGAATTCTGAACCAGATTACAGCCTAAAAATCCCATTAAGAACTGAAATGAACAGCATTGAAGGGACCTGGCATACGACTGGCCACTCTGCTGACATATTCACTCGGATGTTAATTTGGCGTTCACGTCATTTTGAATTTACTATAAATATAAGAATCCAACTGGAAAAAAATGTGAGTGTCCTAGTGCTAATTAAGCTGGATGTGTGGGAATTTTTGTTTGTCTCCCACTTGGCATTACAAATAACAAAAATCCTGTCAGCTGGCAAACACAGCAACCAACCCACTGAAATCAGTGGTTCAAGATAATACAAATTTGAATTATCATTTATAATCACACTAAAAATGTAATGTAAGTTTGTTTGTGCTGGACATAAATCCAAACATACTCTGTGTTAAATTTAGTCAGTCCAAAAAGCTCATTTCAATATGACACGAGCAAATAGAATGGTCAAAAACAACAACCTGTCTGTCAGAATTAAAAAATGGGGCAGTTGTACCTTGGGCATTAGCTATTGATTTGAGTTGAGTTCACTGCTTGGGGAAATATTGCCCTATGGCTGTTCCCATTACAGAAATGCTTCCTGCCTGCTGATCATATTAATCTAGTACACATCAATTTTCATTAAGACAATTGAAGGAAATAAGAAGTTGTCATCCAATCACACACTCACACCTGACCCCACAAACCTCTCAGACACCATGACACACCTACTTTACACTCTCACTGAAACCACTTTCACACAGAGTTCCTGGTAATTACTGGGATAACCTTTGAAGCCCCGCTAGTGATTTTCACTATTTACACATGCACTACATTCAGGAACAAGTCTGCCTTGCGCCTTTTTACACATGCCATGGCATTGCCAGAATAGATGAGGCAAGGGACAGTCCAGCATATGGCAGTGACCAGTGGCAATACCTACAGCATGGATGCCAGCCGCCAAAAAAGTCAACAGAAGAAGATGGGTCAAGGCCTGATGTCCGTCCACGCAGCGGAAGACGTCTCTTTTTGTTTTTAGAAACATGGCGGACGAGGAACTGTTCCAACATTGTATGGTGCCATTGTTTTAATACAACATTTAAATTTCAAGTTTAATATTTATTATTATTTTTATTATTCAAGTTTGCGAAAGCGTACATGCTTAACCGTACACAATTTGCCAATTCAAATATGACATCAGCAGAGTCTTGTGATTGGTTCGCTCACTCCTTTCAAAAGCATTTTTCTTCAGACGGTTGTAACCCTTTACGTGCTTGTTACTGCAATGTTCCTGCTTTTTTTTCACAACACAGCTGTACCAGCATTTTCCCTGAAGTAAAACTAGGTCTTGAGATGGGTAATTAGTTTCTTAAGAATCTATCCCTGCTACCATTTACACATGACCCCATGCTCAGGGAGAGACCGCATGTGTGAAAGGGATCGCTGTAGATCACATTTATTTTCTTCCTGGTCCAATTAAAACAAACACCCAACTACAATTACAAAGTAAAACTTACCTGCAACCTCCAGATCACACAGTATAACAACTGATCAGCTCTAGACACAGTTTAGCGGTATGACAGCCCTGAAACCGTTGCCTCGTGGCTGACAAATGTTTTCAGTGTCTACTGGAAGCATTTCACATGCTGCATCTCTTGCAGCACCTAACCTAAGACTAGTCTGACATTGCTGGACCTTCCTCCACAGCGCTATAGAGGAGGGTCTGGCCAGTCCACAGAGCATTCCGGGATAGGAGAAAAACGTGCTTTGGTTTATTGGCATTTCTTTAAACCCATCCCAATTGCCATTGGCGGCACTAAGCGGCGGACGGAGCCAAGAAAGTTGTTTCAGTCGTGCAACACAAAACTCTGATTGGATAGATAATCTAGCTAGCTGTCTGGATTTACCATGCAAAGATCTGAGGAGGAGTTAATCATAGTCCTCATAAGTCCACCGGAATTTAAAATGCAAACACAAAGAAAGCGGAAGGTGATGTACATCCAGGCGAAAAGAGCATGATCAGGCAGAATATCGGACAGCACCAGAGCAATCCCGGAAGAGGAACATTGCGGATATAGACTAACCCAAGACAGATCCAGAATCAGCCCCCCGGGCAGTGGTTGAGACAGTTGTTCTGACAACATCCTCTTTAAGTTAATGTTGTTTTCATGACATTTTTACACATCATCTACTTGTGTTTTATTAATCATTTATCATTCCTATAAATGCATTCACCTTGTGTGTGCTTGATCATTTTTCTCTACAGAGATTTAGTACATTACTCACAATCTAATAAACAATTTCCCATGATTCCATCAATAAACCCCACACATCATGACATATTACTGTGCAGACATCTGAATAAAAATTACCTACTGTAATCAAAATGGAGGTATTTTAGCAACATTTTTCCCTTCATTGTTATGATAGGATGAATTCTCTCATGAAGGGTTTGTGGTTTTCAGAAGAAATACCAGATGCAGATTAAACGTATTTCTTGTTATTACTATACAACATTTTATTAAACATCTTGCCATGAAAAATACAGTGAGATCTTTAGGCGATAGTTTACTTTATTTCAACCAGGACAATCCACTCTGTATTAGTACTATTTTCCAGGGAGTCATGGGTACATATTGAACACAAACAATAATACAATAGAACAATCAAAACATATCAGTTCTAAAAATCCTCTGTTAATTAACTGTAGGCTAGCTGTGTTAAGATTTGACTTTACATTTGAATGCCTGTAAACTAGTTTGTTACCTTGTAGACCTGTCTAATCAATTCCAGATAGGTGCACTATAATACTGTAGATTCCACTGCTCCAAAGCTTTTGCTGCTGACCTTTTACTACCATCAGGGGCAGTAAGTAAAGCTCTGTTACCACTTGTTGCATTCTGTTCTGTTACACTGCAGCAGTTTTGGGAGCCAGCCAAGGACATTGTCCAAAATAATGGAAGTTCCTGTTGCTGTTTGCTCTGCAGCCCAAAGAGCATCAATTTTTTTTTTGGAGTTCAGTGACAGTTTATGAATTCAAACAAAACAACAGCATTCCAGCTAGCGAGCTACATACTGAAATTGGCAAGTTCTGAAGACAATTTGGATCATACATCAAGGCATGCCTGCTTGGTTCTCTCTGGGAATGACTTACAATGATTCACAAAGAGTATGTTTACGGCATTTACTATCTAACTGGGACGTTTAGGGACTGATTAGTGAGGATTGCTGTGAACGAAATACACACAGTGATACACAGCCCATGTTGCTGCATTCTGTGAACAGTCAACTTCATTTATTATTATATGTGGAGGTTTAAAGAATTGCAAACAACCCAGAGCGTTTCATCCTCCCTACCTAACCTGGAAGAGATAGGTCTGGCAATGCAAGACCACAAGGCAGCTCTTTCAATCCTCAGTTAGAACTTGCTGACATTTTGATTATCATACAAAGTGTCATCAGGACCAAATTAATATTCACACAGAGAATTAGGGGTTACCCAAGGAGACGTCAACATGTAGGGACCAGAGATTAAACCACCTAGAACCGAACTACCAACCTTCTGATCATTAGACGGCCTCTCTACCTCTTGAAGTAATTTAAATAAATGCGTAAACAGAAAGGTCCATGTACACTTCCCTGTGGCACACTGAAACATCATGGGGCAAGGTTAAATGGGGAATTTGAATTTAAAAATATGGACTCCTTCCTTGTAGATAGGATCTAAACAGTTTCTTTATAATAGTCAAAGCTGAGCTGAAAAGAGGAGAGCTAGAGGTGGGGGATGACATGCGACAAAGGTACCCATCTAGACGCGAACCAGGGAAGCTGCAATTTATGGCAATTTAATTTTTGGGTGTGGCAGTGGAGCTTTGGCACGTAAAATGTGAAATACACCTCAGACTCACAAAAATGTGAAAAGTAGCACTACTTTGGACTGTCTTTGACTTTGAATAAACAAACAACAATTCCCAAATTTTAGGACGTTTCAGAATCCCACACATGCAAAGCATGACCAGACAAAAAGTGCAGACAGAGCGTGATGCCACTTATAGGCAAGCTATCTACAGAAAAGGCAAAAGTACCTATTACCCGTCCTTAAGTAGAAGTACAGAAACTTGTGTTAAGAAATACTCTCGTAAAAGTAGAAGTACTGATTTAACTTCTTTACTCAAGTAAAAGTAACAAAGTACAAGCTTGGAAATGTACTTATAGTATAAAAGTAAAAGTAGCCTTGCGGATGACAACCATTTTTTTGTACAAAGCTACCTTGACCATACAAATGTTACCAGAGTGAAAGCTGAGAAATGTCAGTGGACATGGAAAAAAAGGCTGTTAATACGCTACTGGCTACAATTCAAATGGATGTCAGGCAATGGGCCTAAAACGTCCCATATGTGATTATTGTGACAGAGACTTGGACTCCAGGTTAATAAGATTCTGACTGAGCAGCAAGATATGAATTCAGTTGTGGTTCTGTGAGAATTCAAACATGAGTCCTCTAACTTACGACTGAGAAGTTTGAGACATTAATGTTAACATTAGCCCAAAATAAAGTCAATTTGAAAGAAAATCAAGTAACGGTTACGTTAACTTAAGTGTTCTCGAAAACAAGAACGGCCTCGAGTAACTTTAACGTTACTACAGCACTGTTACACTAAATCAAGTTACTGAATTTGTTTTTAATATTTAAAGCTATACATGCATATTGTATTTAGAACATTTTCAAATAAACTGAACGCATGCTAACCTTAATGTTACTTGGGTTACTTAACTAAATGCTAGAGAACCAAGACAGGGTCATTGCTAGCAGGAGAACAAATGTAACTGACACGTAAGATAAACTTAATAAAGTTACTGAAACAAACAACAAATAGCTTTTAATAACAACAAAAAGATGCATACACCTCTGGGTTTTTTCAAATTTGATGGGAAATTATTGAAAGCCAGCAGTTTGTGGTGTTTCAGGTGGCACAATTTGCAGCACGTTATAACAATACTTCAGGCTGATTCGAGACCCCTTTGCTTCGCGTCGTGGTCCTTTTCACCCTGTCGGGGTTGTATTTTCCTAAAAGAGCCTCAATCTACATTACCCCTTATGCATATTCCCATCCATTTATATTGGATTTAGTATTGATGACGCGAAAAATAATAACAGGAACTTCACGGAAATTATTTGAAACTAAAGTAACAAGTCAATTTTGTAAAATGTAGAAAGTACCTATATTTGTGTTCAAAATGTAAGGTGTAAAAGTAAAAAGTTGGCACTAAGATAAATACTAAAGTAAAAATATATGGAAAATCTACTTGAGTACACATCATTTTTGGCTATCTATCTTTTAAAGCAAGATGTATCTGTATATACACTACCGGTCAAAAGTTTGGGGTCACTCACAAATTTCCATTGCACTCCATTATAGACAGAATACCAGCTGAGATCAGTTGCATTGTTTTTTTAACCAGGCTGGCAGTTTTCATATTACATTATGTGCTGACATAATTGCAAAAGAGTTCGCCAATGTTTTTCTAGTTAGTTTTTTAAAATGATATCAGATTAGTAAACAGAATGTGCCTTTGGAACATTGGGTGAATGGTTGCTGATAATGGGCAATGTAGATATTACATTAAAGATCAGCCACCCACTCAGATCAGCTGGTATTCTGCCTAAAATGGAGAGGAATAAAAATGTCTATGTGAACCCAAACTTTTGACCGGTAGTGTATGTATGTCCGGGTTTGGGGGGGAAGGTAACCTGCACATCAGCAGATGCCACATTCAGAACACTTTAGAACAGCGGGGGGCTCTTTTCCTGCTATTGTATTAAATTGCTATGAGCTGGCAGAACATAGTGTAGGCTAATCTCGAAGATTATTCCTTCAGTGCGTTGTGCAATGCGAGAAAATTTCAGAGTTGAACCAGAATACATCAGTTTTCATCAGACTCACCCTGGGTCCCGTTAGTTAAGTCATCAAAGTCCCCTCGCAAAAAATCCCCCACTTTAATCCCCTTATTTGACACAAGATAGTTTTCTCTCTCTTTCTTGCTCTCTCGCTCTCTCTGTCTTTGAAGGCAACACACAGTCCGGTTCTGGTGGTTGATGAACACAGATATATGCTGATTAGGTCTCATAACAGGCCAGGTGGGCAGCGCACTGCCATGTTGTCTGATTACTCCACATTGTCATTGCGATATTTTGTGATTACATTCTGAATCTGCGGCATTCTCTGTCAGGTAAATACAGTAGTACAATGTCTTCCTCTGATGTAGAACCACCTCAGTCGAGGTTCCAAGCAAACTGAGGCAATGCCAAAAGGTGGCCTGAAAATTCCGAAGACTACTGATGGGTCGGGGAGAATTGTCACTATTCACTCACATCATCCTTGCTAGCCACAGACAGAGGTGTCCTGAACAAACCTGCCGTCTTTAAATCGTTTAGCCAGCGTTTTTTTTTTTTTTTTTTTT
>NC_045745.1:23595148-23596842 GCF_008692095.1 Etheostoma spectabile | reverse complement strand
ACTAATTTGTCTTCTGGCAACAGCCACATGCCGAGAATCAAAAGCAACACACCTTCGATATTCTGTGTCTGTGTGTTGCGTTAGGTCACGGCAGTTTCCTGCTATGACGGCCAGACACGCTCGCCTCCCGCATGATGCGGTACTAATCTGCAATGGAAAAAGGAGGACGGGGCACTGCGGCCGAGGCAAGACGAGTCAAGCAGGTACCATAAATGGAAAAACGCCATTAGTCAGTTGTAGGCTATATTGTGGAGTTACATATTAAGTGGTTTGGGGTCACTTTGCAAGTCATTTTGGGTTACAATTTGGTTTTGATGAATTCTACAAGCAGCAATACCACAAGCCAAGTAAGCGCCCATTCCAAACAGACACATTTTCAATGGCACTGCACTAATTACATAAATTGGCAGTACTTCTAGTGAATTATGGTGCATTACAAGACAAATACAAGCATTTTAGAAGCACAATCATTAGAAGCATAAAGCATAATCATAATTAACTCAAAAAATGATCATATATAATCAAGATAAACAGAAATCATCAGAAATGTTCACTTGTGTAATACAATGTTAGCCTTTAATTACTGTAGCTATATAATTGCCTCATATGAATTCCAGACCTTGCTGTAATTTCTATTCATGAAAGATAGTCAACATGGTTTGCAAAAACAAACCAAAGAACAAGCAATGAGTAATTAAACAAAGGAGCATTTTGAGGTCAACAAATTGTTGCCATTACCTTTACATCTTGGAAATGGAACCAATTACTGTGGGGACCTCAGCCTTTTGGTTGATGAATGTACACAAACTTGAGCTGTGGAGATGTGTGTTTGTGTGTGTGTGTGTGTGTGTGTGTGTGTATGTGTATGTGTATGTGTGTGTGTTTAGGTCTGAAGCCCGGTGGGTAATATTATTTGTGTTTATCTTTGTGTAGCTACTTTTACCCTTCATCGCTTACAAAAGCCCAGACTTAGTGTGTCTGCTTTGTATTTGTGCGTCTGATCTGTCTGGCTCACAAGAGTGAAAGTTTTTTTTTGCGAAGGCTGTCTCTACTGACGTGTGTTTAAGCATACAATACAGGAAAAGTATCTTTGATTCAAGCTCTCTCTTTCTCTCTATTCTCTCCCCACTTTTGTTGGTCTCTGAAAATATCTGTTCAGTCTGACTGTACTACATGACCTTGTTGGTGGACTCTCCAGAACTGGCTGAGAATCAGAGGTGATTGTGGAAGAAGAAGCTGAATACTGAGCGGCACACATTAAACCAGGGCAAGTGAAGAATTCTTTTTCCAGGCACTCTTTCTGCAATAATCCAACCATCACTTTATACAGCACACAAAGCACAAATAAAAAAAATACATATATATATATATATCCTTGGAGGCAGGGGACAGACGGCTGTGATCTCAAAAAAAAAAGTAGAGGTCTGTTTACTGCCACTGGAAGATCAACCTGGTAAATGACACGAAGGACAAAAACAACTGATTGTCCACGTAATATTAAATATTAATGCTACATTGTGTTAGCTTGTTAGTGAACCAATTAACAATGTTCCAACATACTAAGGCTAATGTGAAGGTGTGGATTAGTTTTCCTTGCAAGCGATGCTATGACAACACATAGATTTTGGCTTGGGCACAGGGGCGGATCGGAATGACTGGTGTGTCCATAGATACTGATGATGAAAGCTTTCCTG
>NC_045745.1:23585671-23595138 GCF_008692095.1 Etheostoma spectabile | reverse complement strand
CACCATCTAGTACTTTGCCAGCTCACTTGAGCAGGGAAAGAAGATTTTTTGGGGGGCAAAACCAACAAGAACGACAGAATGAAATGTGCCAATTGCAAAGCAAAATATGCGTGTTTTTGTCCCACAGAGAGCTTTGAGTATAAGATTGTTTTTTAAACCTAACCGTTTGGCCCCAAATTACCATTAAAGTGTTAAACAACATTTTACGCCTAAATATTCATGGAAGAAATGTATCTTTATTAAAAATACATTGTGTAACGTTTGTTGTTGTTCATCATCAAAGTTTGTGTTGCCCATTTACAAACTTCTTCTTTTTTATGAATATTGACCACCACCATCAATTTCAAGTATTTTCTATTGAAACTTTACATTTGCGCTTGCATAAACTGGGGTAGACTCTCCATGGTCATGCACCACACGTATTCAAAATCCAAATTTCAGGAACAGGAGACTTCTTCTACACCCAGAAAAAGAAAACGGATCTTGAAAAGAGCAAGAGACTGACAGAAAAAAGAGTGAACATTGGAGCTGTGTGGCAAGAGAGAGTTGATTGCGATATATGATCTCAACGCTAGATTGTAGAAATTCATACACAATGTAGCTTTAATGTAAGTTTTATTCATACATCAACAGAGATGGAAATAAATTCCAAATGGGAGTATTTTGTATTATGTAGTATTTTGTATTAATACAAAATATCTAATAACAGCTTAATTAGCAATAAATGGGTGGTGAAAAAAAGTCAGTTAAAACAATGAAAAAGCAGTTTACACTAATTCAACACAGTACATTTCTCCTCTCCCAAAACTGTTCTTGACAGTGCCGCAGAAAGTTTTAATGGTAAAGAAAAAGACTGTTTTTACACAGAGCTGCAGTTTGCTTTGTATAGAGATGGAAAGGAGTCCAACAGGCAGCCAGTGTTCTTTTGGTTTGTCATTAGTAAGTTAATCAGTTTGTTTGTTTATCCGTATTCAGTCCTTTGCAGTTGCTTTTCTGCCAATTGTTATTTCTTTCACTCTCACTATCTCTGTCATATACACACACACACACACACACACACACACACACACACACACACACACACAAAAACACCACACACACACACACACACACACACACCACCACACACACACCAGCTGTCTATGAATCCCTGGAGACCAATTTGCTCCTGCAGCTGGCATACTGTAGGTGGTACAGGCCATGGGGCATTTACCCATTTACCAAAGTAATGAGACTTACTACTATTCATGGGTCTCTTGCTCCTTCGCTGAAAAAAAAAAGAAAAAAAGCTGAATGCTCCTCCACATTTTCCCACACACAGTAAAGAAAAGTTTTAGGGTAAATTACAGTTTTTTCCGATTGTTTACAGTAAGCATTATTTTGGAAACAGGGACCGGGTTTTCAGAACAACATACACAATTAGCAGACACCTCAGACCCTTTGCAATATAACACACTCTTGCTAAAACTACACACTAATTCATAAAAAACATATCTTGTTAGCATATGAACACACACGTTTAATGTGACTCTCGTTGAACCATTTACACACTGCTTTTGCTAACCTTAAACACTTTTAGCAATACTACTTCTCAGTAATTAGAGTACTGTAAATGAAGTACACAGAGAAAGTGCAAATATGCAATAAGTTCACCAAACACTACACAAGCAATCATGTGTTTGTGTGTCTGAAGGCTGTGTTGCACAGATCGGCTCATGGATGTAGTCATTTGACAGACAGTCATTTGGAATTGCAAGGAAGTGACATCATGATATACTTCTGTGTCTAATGTATAAATGTCTCTTGAGTGTTTTGCAAATCACTGTGTATTGTTTTTAAAAAAATTGTGAGGCTGACATTGTGCTTATGATGGTGCACATCTGGGCCAAGGTTTTGCTTCTTGAGTTTAAGTATTTGATAATTGTGTAATACTTTTGATTTCAGTGTGCAAGCAATCATCAAAAACTGTAACATAGCACAAAATCAAACAGATGAAATGAAATAAAAACAGAGCTGTTGCAATTCAAGAGTAACTATACCATGGAAGTCTTGGTAGCCACACAACCATATCTATGTGTAACAAAACAGCCCCTATAGAGAAAAATACATTACGTGAGTTGTTAGGGAAGCATCAAGATGTGCCAAAGAAGATTCACAAGCTGTTAAGGCCCAATAAATGAGCATGAAAAGAGCAGAGAGGAAGATAATTAATATTACCTAAACGAGTCGAGTCATTTTAGCTCCATTATAGGACTATGGTTTAAAACTTGGCAAAACTTCAGCCAGTTGCTAAGATACCTGTACCCATCACTTCTCTGACATAACCTGCCAGGATGCTCCTTTTCCATGGCAGCCCAGCAATTGACAGTAAACACAAATCTTTTGCTGTCGGGACTGAAAACAATCAACAACAATTGTTTGCATCCATCCTAGAGAGGCCTCCTCCTGTGGAACTGTTGATGAGTCCTTGACAGAAGTGGAGGTGGTGAAGCAGAGGGTCATGGCACCGTGACAGCAAAGAGACAGAAAAGCTTGTGCACATAACCCATGAGTCAACTGGATAGTAATTAAATGGTGGAGACCAGGCGTGATGAGGAAATTAAAACGATAATTGTCTTCGTGCTTGAACTTCAGCTGAACGCTTCTTCTTCTTTTCTATCTTAGAGAACAATATAAACAAGTTATTGCAACGTCATTTTTTTCTCAAGAGGGTGATTTGAGGTGCGAAAAGGTAGCACATAAAAATATAGAAAATAAAAAAGATTTAAAACAAAAATCAGATAAAAAACATGTAACTTAAAAACTAAATGCACAGGAACTTGGCACATTAAAAAACATCATGAGGACAATGCCCCAATTGCAACAATAAGCAACAGTGGGCACCCACCCATCACAACTCTAAGTCATGTTGTGGAAAACACCAACCCACATCCTGCTCCTCATGTTCAGGAGACCAATGGGCGTCAGCACAAATTAGTTTCTCTAGCTTTTAGTCATAAAATATCAGCAACCAGTAGTAGTTGTTAAAACTAATGCTGAAGTCAGGACAAATGTATGGTTGTGTAGGTGTACGTTAAGACAGCTGAGGGAGAAAGGGAACTAGAGGATTCAAGCAGACAAATGTAAGCAACTTGCAGTCCCTCCGGACATTGTCAGTAGCAGTCTGAGGCCCGAATCAGAATTACAGTCCAGCACTCACCCCCCTTCTGTTTACTTGGTAGAGTTGACGCTGGTACGAGAGGAATGGTAGATGAGGGCAGAGTACCCTTTACGGATTTGTATGCCACATGTATATGAGCACTTGAGATTTGTACACAGGGCCAGAAAGGGCAACCAGTGACTCAGGCTGAAAATCAAAAACTCAAGTTGAAGTAAAAAATATGGAGATTCATTTCACCACTAGAACACTGGTATTGACTTCTGTTTTACAAAGTTAAGCTTAAGGTTTGTTGACACATAAGATAGATCTCATTGTCTCATCTCGATTCTTCTTCTTTTTATTTTTTTATTAAAACAGGGCTTTTTTCCCCTTATTTCTACAGATAATAGGACATACCAGGTTAAAGTGATAGTGGTGAGGCTTTATTGGGACTCTGTTACCTGTTCTGATCATGCAGAAATTCATGAAACTGGCAACTGTTTTTATGAATTCATCTTATGCAAATGCTTACATATTCTGAAAAAAACTGAACAGAACAAAATTTGACATATTATTGCATGCAAATGTTCTCTCTCCCCAGACTTAAACTAAGCCTTGTCTTGTCAAAGTCCTGGCCACACAATGCAGCGACGCTCCTGTCCCACAGCGATCCGTGTGTCCTGCAGGATTCTGATTTAATGTCAGCCTGTATTGTAGATGATTACAAGTTTGATCGGCATTGATGGTGGAAGGGAAGAAGTGGGGCTCTGTTTATCAAAGTCTCTAGGAGTTTGTGTGGGCATATGCTTACAAAACAAAAACAAAAATAGAAAGGATGAAAGTATCTTAAGGGGGAGGTGCCCACTTGACAATATCAATGGTAACAGAAAGTCCCAGCTCTCAATCATCAACCCTCATCCCATCTCCCAACATGAAAGGACATTTCCTCCTTAGTCACTCGTTACATCGAGCCATCGATCCATGTGCACTGGCACAAATGATCATCTGTATTCTTCTTCACTACCCTCTGTCCATGTTGTAAAAATGCCTGGGTTTGAAGTGTAAGCAGCATAAATGTCTCCCAACAAAGCAAAGTTCAAGTGAGAGCTGTGGGAGTCAAAGTTCTTCTTCTTTGAGAATAACATTCTAGAGAGTTGTTGGGCCATATCTGTCTTGTGATTCAAGGAGAGAATCCCTCTGGAAGTCACATCTTTTCATGGGGAATTACTAAGTACTAATATCAAGAAGAAAGTGAGTCTTTACTTTTAAGCACCAGGAGTAAATGAATAAAACTGGGCTGAGAATGAAGCCATATGTCACATCCATGATACATGTAAACATGCATTAATTATAGAATAATTCATGTTCTCATTTCTACATCTCAACTTTCTTTCAACAAATACTACAGTGGTGGGCTTTAGATGACAACTTGTCAGCAGCATTTTTGTTCTCACTAAGGTACAGTAGTTAACTAACAAAAGCTTGACATTTGATATTACAAGGCACATATCTCTGTTACACAGTCAAATTTGTTCAGTAAGAATGTGTGTTATATGCTGCACAGGGGAGGCATTATGCCTAGCAGGTTGGGTGTGCATTAAATGTTCTTATCTGTGAGACATAAATCAATTTCATGTATTTCTGCCATGTTTGGATGACTCTTTCATTCTCTGAATGACAGGATATTGCTCTCAAACTGTGAGAATTACATGTACAGTATGTCAGCTTTTATTATTGGCTTTTAGTATGAGGGAAAAAAACCTCTCTCTATCTCAAAGTTCCAGCAAAGTTATGTTGTCAGTGTGTTAACACCATCACAGCGTTTGCCCTTCAGAGACACCATGTTGTGATAGGCTTCCTCTGTGTCATAGTTGTGTGGTTGTCTTCAGAGGTCTTTACAATCACACATCGTAGTATTCCTGTGGACCGCTGAAACCATTGGTACGTAGGCGGTTGTCAGCACCACACCCCGAGGAGCTCACAAGTGGTGGCTTCATCTCTGGCATTAGCTACTGTGGCTCTGTCTCATGTTGGTTCAAACGACTTTCTGAGCTGAGAATTAAACGTGGCTTTGCTGTCATGTCGCTAACTCTTGTCTTTTCTCCTTACTGTTTGACAAGGCCAAGGCATAGCTATGTACTTTTTGTTTTTTTATTTTCTGAGAAATGACGTTGCTTGCTGGGGTACACGAGTAAATTAAAGCAATGAATCAAATTTGGCAAATATGTAATTGTTTTGGTTTAGTAAATACGGATGGTATTTATGTGGCCTTAGCCCTGTGTGTCCTAAGGCCACATAAATGCCATCTACAAACCTCTCAAATTGCATTTATGCCTTTGGCCATTAAAGTTGGTCTATCCATACTGACGTTGTTAGGCTGTTCTCATGAACCATTTGTACATAGCTACGAAAAGTAATGCACTGCCATTTGAATGTATTTCGTGTATTTATCAATGCATGCACTGCAATGACTGCAGCTGTATCTGGGCGCTGCTGTCTGTTGTGTTTACAATTCACAATTGCTGTAATTAACACATGTGAGTCAGATGTTCAAAATAGAGAACACATGGAGAAAGCATACACTACATATCTATATTTGATAAAGAGACAGGCAGAAAAACTCTGTCTCAGAAAGCATGGTTTGGTGAATGTTTCTAAAGGCATAACTAATCCAAAGGTAAACAACCACCAACTAAATTCAACACACAAGGTTTGAGAGAGCTGTGAAATGATTCACACATCTTTTATTACAAGTGCATTACATGAAAACAGCAGCAGTCTTAGGCCGTGTCTTCATTTAGGAAGCTTTTATGAAGCTCTTACCAAAAATGACTCAGTCCGTAACACCTACAGCTAGTGGAGACCGTGATAAGCCCTATCTCAACATACGGTGGCATGTTCCTCTAACCTCACTCCTCCTCTTTTTTTGTAATTGTCCGTACCAAAGCATGATGATTATCTATGTTGCATAATGCAATGATCATAGAGAGAAAGATAATGCTTTGAAGGCCCCTCATCTGTTAAGTAGTCTAACCCTTCCCTGGCCTTGTTGCTGTGTTTTCAGCATGACTGGATCCAACAATGTGCACAATAGAAGTCAAAAACTTGAGTCATTTTCGAACGTCAATCTTTTTTAAATAGGAAGAATCTTCCTACACCTCACACACCTTCTCTCCCTTCTCTCCTCCTCATCCATCTCCTCTCCGGCTCTCATGCCGCCTGTGGCCCATTGGCAGCAGCAGCAGCAGTTTGTGTTTCCACATACAGAGAGAAGGCAGGAGAAACCCACCATGACAGGCAGATAACAATGCAACACCACACTAATTGGCCTGAGGCTTACAGGGGGAGTCTAGTGTTCAGCAGGCTGGTATTTTGGGATGTGAGAGCAGAAGGGGGTAGGTGGGGAAGATGGGGGGGGGGGGGCGGGGGGGTGTCAGTTTTGATTATGGATGAGTTGTGAGATAAGGTGAGCTAGGACATGTTTTTGTGAGGTGGAAAAAATTGTGTGTATGTGTGCAGTGTTTATTGGTTTGTGTTTGTGTTTGTGTTGTGTGTGTGTGTGTGTGTGTGTGTGTGTGTGTTGTGTGTGTGTGGTGTGTGTTGTGTGTGGTGGTGTTGTGTGTGTGTGTGTGTGAGAGAGCATTGTTTGTGTGCGCATACACACACCATGCATGCACCCCTGTCATAAAAAGCTCTAATCAGAGGAGATGGATGATGTTTTAGCACAATTTGTTTTTCATGAGTGATCAAAGAGGGCACTCGTAAAGTATGCTCACATAACCACATTCACCCATGCCAACATTTTATTTACATATAAACAACTGTGTTTGATGCTATTTCTATATGGCCTTATGTAAAAGCCAGGCTAGAATGTTTCATTAGACTTGTTATCAACTGGGAAATTTACAAATATTTTATTGATTTGTGCCAAACCACAGTACACCCACTCTCAGCAACAATAGTATCAAAGTACATCATACTCTCAAAACTACATTATACCATTACCAGCTATCTATATAGGCTTACTTTACATACTTTCATCCAATACTTTTGAACTTTCTTCCCTGTGAGGTGCTCAGAAAACAACCCGTATCATTAATAGTGGGCTAACTGGAAGACCAACCTTTTTGAATTCAATCCCCTCTGCAGCTCGGTGGTTATATCAGAAATTGAAAGTTTAATCATTTGTAGCTCAGCATAAATTCTTTCAGGAAGACCTAACACTTAATCAATGTTCTCTTCCTAAATCAAATCAGCTGTTGGAGGCATTCACCATCCTGTTAAACCAAACCAAAGAATTAGCCTCAAATTCCAAGGGCCAATCACAGCCTCACAACCCTAATTTAAATCTGTTTCTGTTGCTGCTGCAGTCAGATGTAATTTCCACCTCCAGTTATTGTCACCCAAAGGCACCCTGGGTCTTCCTCCTGCTGGACGCTCTGTCGACTCCTTCGGTCTGGTCTTCGGGCTCCTTCACTGCCACCACCAGTGTCTAGATTCCATGTGGGGATTGTCTTGGCTTCCTTATCCCTTTTACAAATTATTCTATAATGAGTCTAAAGCTCCAAAGACTGTACATTTTGTTATGCTAATGTACAATAAACCTTTGCATGTCTGCAAACAAATCTCTCCTGACTGAAATAGTGTAGCGCAATAATAGACATGAGCAGTTGTTTGTGTCGGAGGTCCCGAGAATGAAAGTAGCCTACCTCAGTCATCTGGGACTTGGGGCAATAGACTGCATATTATCAAAAAGAAGTGTCACATCGCTCATTCAGTGATAACGGGGTTAAATAACTATACTCCTGCCTCTTCAGTTGTGCTTTTTTCTCACTAATCCCACTAGGAAACCACCTGAGATTTTTTTGGGGGATCAGGGTGTGTGAATGGACATGACAGTGTGTAGATGTTCCAAAGCGGAGTGGCCGGTTAAGCACAATTGGCAGAGCAGGCACAGATGTATAGAGCGGTATGCCTCGACACACGAGGTTTCTTGCTTGTCTGTTATGTTGCAGCATGTACAGTATAGGTATATGTTCTTCCATTTGCATGCATCAATGCATTTATGAGTATATTACTATACAGTATATATGTTTTACTAACCCTTAATCCAAACTTCTATGTGGGAGGTTGTTGAGGTGATAACTGATCAGGAAAATTATTATTAAGAACATATTCAACATTCAACATTGCGTGGAAGTCTGGGACAGTGCCTAAGGAGTGGCGGACTTGGGGTGGTGATTCCCCTCTTCAATAAGGGGGGCAAGAGGGTGTGTGCCAATTACAGGGGTATCCCACTTCTCAGCCTCCTGGGTAAAGTCTAATCCAAGACGCTGGAAAGGAGGGTTCGGCCAATGGTCGAACATCGGGTTGAAGAGGAACAATGCTGATTCCGTCCTGGTTGATATTAATGTTAAGACGTTATTAATGTTAAAACATTAACAACCCTAGGGCCTTGTTTTTTTTAGTAAAAGATAAGGTTCAGCCCTAATCACACCGATAATGTTTGTACAGTGCCTTATTGGTTAGTATTAAACTTTACAGACAACATTTTTTTATTGCAAATATTATGAAGCTGTTTCAGAGGAAAATTGTGTTGCCTCAGAGTGTCTGTTCTTCATTCTTGTTCATTCCATTGATCTACACTTTTCTAACTATTTCAAATACCATCAAGATTTCAAATAATGTCAAGTGTTTGACAACATTGGAAAGGAGGGGATACTTGAACGTCCGTTTCTCCTTTTAAAAGTAGCCTTCAGGGAAGTTTGAGGCCAATCGATAACCTGTCAGATAAAAAAAAAAGCCTTTTCACTTTTTAGCCTGTCCACCCGCTGCTGCTCAACTTAATCCAACTCTCTCCTTTTTCTTAGCCTTTCTCTCAAACTTGTTTTTATTACTTTGAGTCTATTGAGTGGACCTGCCATCTCAAAGAAACACTGTCCAGTCTTACACTGCTCAGAATCATAACAAAAGAAGGGTCACGGTGTCAGAGATGCTCAGCAAATTGGGTGCTGGAAAAGCCACACATTACAAAGCATGAAGTTACTCCTGGAAAACCAAAGCTCCACCACCTCCTTCCTTCTCAAATGTCGGTGTCACTTCCAACATATGCAGCAGTGCTGGTATTCTGGGGACTATAAGATATTTTCTCATTTCAAAAATGATTATCTGGGGGTGGCCTCTAGCTCACCCAGTAAGAGAATTCTGCAGTCCTGCAGCGGTGCGGGTTCGAATCCGACCTGCTGCCCTTGGCTGCGTGTCATCCCCCATCTCTCCCCCCCTTGGAGATAGGGTGAGAAGCACAATCATCCACCATCACTGTATATTA
>NC_045745.1:23578850-23585661 GCF_008692095.1 Etheostoma spectabile | reverse complement strand
AAAAAAAAAAAAACAATCGTAAAAGAAAATGATTATCTGAGTTCTAAAAGGACTGGCGATGTTTGCAGTAACTCAAAGACATAAAAGTCATGTTTTGAATTGAGGTCATATTTAAAAATAAGAGTTGTTTTTAAAATGTAAGCTCTTAACATTTTAAATAAACATTTTTCTATAAATCTACCTACAATGCAACAGTAAATGCCAAAGCTGTATTGAGGATTTCATGAACATCTGAAAAAAAAAAGCTATTACAAAAATAGCGTAAAGCAAAAATATGCATGTACCAACATTTTCAGTGTTTTTCTATGTTTAAATATGTTCCAGTTTTGATAGTTTGGCATTCACAATAAAATTCATTCATGTTTTAGGTGCATTATTGAAATAACTCTGAAAATGTTTTCCATTAACTTTAGACTAAAGTAAAATTATACGGTGAACAATGTGCAATGTCAGTCAGTGACTAACTCATGTGGGCAGAACTTCAATCATTTAAACAGAAAGAAACACCTTATGAGTTGCTTTCACCCTGCTACTATCACTTTAAGATGGATTTGGCTCTTCAGAAGGACGGACTATGCAGTCATGCAATGTTTCAGAAAGGATTTCTTACTTCTACATATAGACCTCCATGCTCATTAAGAGTTAACAGTTAGAAATGTGATCTAAAAAAAGCCACAAATGTTGTTTTTTTGCAAATTGTATCTAGTCAATGATAGCAATGATAGACACGTGATAATTTTTTGACAGCTGATTTTGATTTATTTAGTGTACATTTATTTTCCCTCTCAGTCCATCTCATGTCATCTTGCAATCTGAACCAACAAGATAAAAGCTCCAGAGAGCTTTACACTTGGGAATAAAAACACCCCTCAGCTCAGGTAATCATCGGTTGTCAATCATCCATCACTCGCAGCCTGTCAGAACCTGCTCATGGCAACACGTCATTTAGATGATTGATGACCAGCTGGGTTTAAAAAAAATATCTATTTCTAACAAATACTGTGGATTTCCACATGTACATCCATTGCAAACATACTCAAGCATAGAAATTAACTGGTTACACATGTATCCTTTTATTACACACCCCTGTGACACAATTAGCCAGTGTTCCAAGTGTCTTTTTATCATTTATGTAAGGAGATGGAAGAATTAGAACAAATGTCATGTTCAGGGAAGAATGAGCTGCTCAGAAGGGTTTTGTCTGTAATCATCAAACAGAAGAAAATCTTTTCCAAAGCAGGAAGATGGTCGACCAAGATGCTCACCTTGAACCCTACCCGGTCTTCATTAGAAGAACTCAATATCTGACACTAGCCAAACTCAAACATAGTTTGAGACATAAAATCATTGTACTGTACTTGTCTTAATGTCCTAATATGTTTTATCACCGTCATTGTCTTGATTGTCCTATTGTAAGGTTATTGTACTCATAAAAAAATAAAAAATAACTCTCCATCTTAAGACACATACCTCTCTCTGAGGTACTTTCTTATACTCAAACTCCCTTCAGTCTTTTCAGAGTATCTGTTCATAGCTTGGGCAAATGCATTTTTTTTTTTAAAGTCAGTAATTGACACGTTAAATGGCACGTTACATCACTCAAAGCAACAGTGCAGAGCCAGCTGATTCCCAATGAAAGGACCTTGTCTGTTAAGTTGCATTAACACCTGTTCTGCCGATCAGACAGACAAGGACAGTAGTTATCTCACAGCATTCCTGACTTCTATTCAGTTAAATTGCTTTTAAAAGATCAGTCACTGTGAGTTACGGTACCTAATGGTGACATCTGTAAATTGAGTTTCCTGGAAAGGGTTCAGTAATTATTAAGTACCAGTGCCTGTGATGCGACAAACTAACCCAGACGTAACACTTGATCAGTTTGAACTTAAATTAAGTTTTACTCGAGTTTAAATTCAATATTCTTTTAACAACTAAAAGAACATACATTAAGTTCACATATCCCAAAACCTGGACTGTCAGAAAGGAGGGAAAGATCAACAGGACCTGACATCTATTTGCCTATTTGTTTTCATGTCCAAGATTTGCATTGGACTGCTTTTCTTTTCTGTGAGCTGCTGTCAAACTGTTAAACTAGGCAGCACTGATCAAATATGAATCAAGATTCTGTCACTGCATTGCCTATTTTTTTTGTGTGTGCCTTAAACGCTTTTAGGAAATATATGTTAGTGTACTGTTGTAAAATGAGAATGTTTGTGACCAAATCGAGACAAAACAATGCACTGCCCACTGGCTGGAGCATTGTTGACTCATTTGAAAAATGGTTCGCAATCATTGGTCAAATATAAGGCCATTGACATTAGTGCAGACTAATAGGTTACACAGATATTTATACTGCACGATTTAGATAGTTTTTCATCACCGTCTATATGACAGACTGCCAAGCACAGCTGTCAATAGACTCAGCATAAAATCATCTATTACAATAAACAAACACGCATGTATCCCTATAAAGGTGAGAGTTAAGCCTAGCACGCTCCTTCATCGACCCACGCAAAACGCCTGAAAGCACATTGACCGTGGTAGCCCAGTGGGATTGCAGAGTCAATATAAACCAACGGGAGCAATTGATTGATTGATCCCCTGTTACTGTACTCTCCTTCTCCACTCTGCCTCATCATGCCCTCTTTCCACTCTCCTTCCTGCAGTCTCTGTGGACTTGTGCAGACGTAGTATCTTCAGTATCTTCAAAATCTAGTAGACATGGACTAAAGTCCACACCTTGCATTAGAATGCATCTACAGTAAGATCATGTCCACAATAAACCAGTTCGATCTGAACACATGTTTTTAATTTGATGTTGGCCTTCAATCCAGACCACACACCTTTTGTATGTTTTTTCATTAATCTGACTTTACAAATATAAAACTGTGATCTGACAATCAATATGTTTGTCGACTCATTTTCCAGTTCATCTATAGTGAAACCTTGTTTAAGTGACCATGGAGAGCAGGATGGGACAGCACAGAGGTTCAACCAGCTGAGACAACTGAGCTAATTAAAAGGGCAGTGGGTGTCCCACTCCTTGCATGTTGGCCGCAAGGCACACTTTGTCTGCACGCTGAAAGAAAATATTTGGGCTCTCCACCTATTGTTATGGCATTTTGGTGTGGACAGAGATAGAGAAATGTCCCTGATCTCCATGAATATTAATTGGATGGTCCAACCCCAGTGCATTCCCAATACAGTTTGCCTTTAGAGCCACGTAGGATGAGATTACCCAAGACTAATTTTGTTGCTGTGAGTGCAGGGCCTATTTAATATCCCTGATCTCATTGTCAACATCCTCAACCTTTCTCCTGTAAGGTATCCCCCGGTAGCAGCAGCAAGGACTCAGGACTCTTGATTGTATTAATGAAATGGCAAATTTGGGTTGGTGTGGATTATTGATCATTTCCAATTCAAGTTGCAATGACTCATATGCAGTTCTCACCTGGCTATTTTTTTTTTTTAATCTTTGGGGAAGAAAATGAGACATACGTGTTTGACTGGATTACTGAGGTAGGAATTGTGATTCATGGTGAACTCCCATCTGGATCCTTTATCAGGGTACAAATTTTAATGAGCCAAAACAGAAAGAGAGACAGGAAGCGAGGTCAGCTTTAAACACAGTGATTAGCAGATCAAAGAGAACAACCAGGGTTTCATCAACCTCTCCTCCTCTTGGCCGTCCCTCCCCTCACACCCGTTCCTCTCATCTTCAAACAACCCAGTTGGAGGGTGGAGGGTGAGGGATGGCCTCTCCTGGGTCAACCTACAGGGAGCATTGATGGCAGGAGGATGGAAGGTTGGAGGGTAGCTTTGTTGCCTGCTTGGCCTCTCCCCTTGCTGGGCAGTGATTCAATTAAGGCCCTGGTGTGAGGCCTTCTGCTGGGACACCAGTGGGCTTCTACCCCTAGTGAGCTTGGATGTGTCCCTGAGAAGAGATGTTACAAAGTGCCTGTTATTTGTTTTCTGAATTCATTGTAAATTCCCTCACAGGACTCTTTTTCCTACCATGGGCCAAATGCATCACCCACAGATGCCCCACACCTGTTCAGAATCTCAAGTTGTTATTGTTAACCTGCTGGATTTCAAACATAAGATCAGGCTGGCTTTTGATGCTCTTCACTGATGTACTTCACATAGCCCTTAGACTTCAAGAACAACAGGCACTCTGTAAAGGTGACAGGAATTCCAAAAAGGTAATCTCAAATCAAAGTGATAGTGTGAAAGCTCTTCAATGGATATTATTTGGTTGCACACGGGCACACAAACCAGATTTGATTAAGAATGTCTCAGTTATGACATCCTTTTATCTTGGGAATTATGAAAAGTATTTGAGTACAAGACTCAGGATTGAAACAGAGGAGCAGGTGAAACAATCTGGGTCATGTGTAAATTACATGTCCCTCTACAGCTATTATTGAAGTACCTATGAGCAATCCCCAGTTGTTCAGGTGACTGTTCAGTGGCAAACAGCTGAATGCAGTTGCCCTTGGCAACTCCCAGGTGGGAATCTATAAAACTGCATGAATGTGACATAGTATGGTGCTGAAAAATAGCACACACGCTTAGCTAAAGCCCCTGTGTAAATGGAGATTCAAAAAGTCAAACGCCAAGAAAAAAAATGTAATATGTAAACTTTTGAAAGATTGTAACTCTCTCCTGCAGAGGACTAGCAAGTGATTGCTGTGCCCCAGGTGCTGTTACTGCCAGCTTGACAGAAAGATGGGGGAATGCATTCAGAGAGATTTATACTTATGTAATTACTCTAAAAATCAAGAAGAAGAAAAAGAATATGTACTGTATATATATATATAAAGTATGTTTATGTATATAAACCTTTAGGAGATTCAAACTCCCTCCTGCAGAGTAGTAGTGAGTGATTGCTGTGTCCTAGGTCCGATTCCATGGGTTGACAGAGCAAGGGGAGAAATGCTTTCAGGGAGAGTCATCATTTATCCCTATGTAATTACTCTGAAATCAAGGTGCTGAAATATCTGTACTCAGGCTGACAGAAGAGAAAAGCCCCTGAAAGACTGTCTGAAACATATGCTGCCTGGGAAATGAAGAGATTGAGACGAGAGGCAAATCAGAGAAAGACATGCAAAATGAAGAGATGAGAGGGGATAAAAGTCGATACAAGGTCAAGCAGTTTTAAAAGAGATGGTCTAATGAGCAGTCAGATGCAATGATTAATCAGCTGACAGTGATGAAGAGTGGAGTGTGGAGAAGTGTAGAGAAAGTGTGTATACTTGCACACTTTGTGTGAGCAAAGTCAAATAGTTGATTCCACTAGGCTATTTCAGGTAGCCTATCATATGCTGCTCTACTGGATACTGCTCGGCTCAACTCTTCCTTGACTCACTCTTTTTTTGTTTTCCATTAGCAAAAGTTGTGAATAGTAACCAGCACCTATTTGTTCCAAGCGAGTTGAGCCGTAGAAGGAACAACACCGCAGACCACTTATTGTCACTAAGGCGTCACAGGACTGCATGAACCCACGATTTTGAAATAGAAAAGCTATCATTAATAGTGATATTTAAAAATGTCAGCCTGCAAAACTGCTGATGAAAGGATCCAGCGTGTGTCCCGTCGAAGATGATCTAATGTCCGTTTCAGGTGGCACTGTTCTGCCGATCAGCTGAGCATCCCGCCTACACTGAGGGGGTAAACGAATAGAAAAAAATTGCTGGTTCCAAAAACATGAGCACCAGGCAGTGGAAAATACAGCAATAGACTATCAATCCCAGAACAGTGAACTAAATTGAATTTAAATGTATTATCTGCAATCATCAAAGTCATTGCATTTATGTAGTACTCGGCAGGATCGATGGGGAACATCTGCAGTGGAAAGTGTGTAGCCTATGTTTCTGAATGTGTGTAATCGGGTACAATGACTTAGGCTACTTATTACTTTAGTTTATACTAAAATGTTGTTGAAATTCTTCTTTGAATTAGCTCCCCTTTCATCTTCTAAACATCCGCATTGAAAATTCTCTCTTTTCATTTTATCCTGCAGTAATTCTCTCAAACAGGAGTCTTATCACCCTCCCTTTTTGCCAAATGAGAAGTTTAGTTAACACATCCAGCACTAATCTCAGGACCATTATGAGCATTGTAGGGATGAAAGAATAGTGAGAGCGCGGATGAAAAGCACGAATGGCTTTCACTTCTTCTCCACTGTGCTGTCCGCTGATGATGGGGTTTTGAGGATGTTTGAGTAGATCATTAGGAGAAAATAAATCCTGAATTATTTCTCTTCTCTTCTTCTTCTCTTCCACTTGCACTCGAAGACAGCAGTTTGTGAGCAACATATCTCAGTGCACAAATCTTTCCAATTCAAAATGCATCTTTAACACACACTCACTCCGATAAGCTATACACGTATAAAGTGTTTGTGACTATGACAGGAAATGAATATTTAAGCATTAAGCCGCAGGTGTGAGCCATAGCCATTTCTTGAGTTATCTTGAGCACATCATTTATTTACCAGTTTGAGGCTTCAAAGTGGGTTTAAATATCATACTTTTCTCTCTGTGTTCTCTTTAATCGGGCACATCATCTGCTCCACCCCCCTATCCTCATCTTTAGCCTGCATCCGCTTTGCTCTGAGGTGCTCTGGGGAAGTAGTCTCTGAAAGCATGCATGTTTCTGTGGGGTTACGGATCAGGATGAGCTAGTTTTCTTAAATCCTCAATCCGAGTCCAATACCTGCTCCCAGGAGGTGGAGAAATTGTCAGGAGAGGGACAGTTTTTGAGATACATGTAGGCTGTGTGTGTGTGTGTGTGTGTGTGTGTGTGTGTGTGT
>NC_045745.1:23518119-23578840 GCF_008692095.1 Etheostoma spectabile | reverse complement strand
TGTGTGTGTGTGTGTGTGTGTGTGTGTGTGTGTGTAAATGTTCGTGTGGGCAAAAGTCCTGATAGAGTTTCCTTGCTTGGACAGGGTGTGTAACTATGGCTCCCAGTGATTAGGCTTTGATGTTACCTTGAGTGATAGATGAGAGTGGAGGAGGAGGGTTGGAGGAGAGGAAAGATGATGTTGCTGACATCGCACTTTGAGAGAACTTTCTTTTCCATACTTTCTTTTAAAAAAAAAGCCTTTGCAACTATTCTATCGGCACTCCTATAACTCAGCCCCCAAACCAGCTGCTTCACTTAAAAGCTGGGAAGAGTATAAACTGGAAATGAGGGGCGGCATCCAAAGGGGATTTGAAAAGAAGCATGAAATGGGTAATGTCAATTTTTATTCTACTGCATTAAGGAGGCAGTTGGAGGTCACTGCAGTATTCACAAGTGCGGGTTAACACCTGAGACAACCACATCCTCGCACCGTAATCAAGTCAAGATCGTCGCCACATACAGAAAGCTCTGCAATGTGACACAAGCAGCCAGAGGAGAACTGCTGGGCTACTCTCACTGACACACACATACCCAATCACAGTCCATACAAAATGGATCATATTGCATAAAAACACAAACACATTAATCAGTATAAGTAAATGAATGGCACAATTGTTTTTCTCTATGCAATGTATAACTGTCAGACAGTCCACGCATGTGTTTCAAATGTGTAATAGCTTGCGTCAGAGGCAGTTAGTTACTTGATTTCGTCTTAGTGATTGATAATCAAAAAGGTCAGTACAGCCTGGCGCGCAAACTTGCTATTCTTCTTTTTATTCTTATTAGTATTAATGTACTCTGCTCGCACAAAGCATCCAGTGTCTAAACAGAAATTACCTCAGTAGATCCTGATCCCCTGTTAGAGATAAGTATAATTAGTTATTCACAGTAGTCATATTTTGTAGCTTTCTGCCTGCTTGCTTGTATCACAACATTAATCTTCTGTCTTCAAATGACGCTCTTACCTGAGAGTATGAAGAGCTAATTCCAAAATAAGATTTCTGTAAAGAAAATGGACTAGGAATAGGACCCCCATTATAAAAACGTGATTCCATTCATGAGAGCCCATGGTTTTTTTTATGATACATATACTGAAATGCTTTAAGGGATGAAATGTTTGTTTTAAAAATGGATGAATTTTGACCTCTTCATTTTGTCTAAACTAATTTTCTGCTCCTCTGTTTTCTAACTAAGGTGTAGATCTTCTTGTCCTTCCATTACAGCACCTCTTTTTTCATTCTCATTCCATCTTCATTACCTCTTGACATGCACACTGTGTATTTAATAAGTGGAGTTAGTCAACTCTGATCTTTGTTCCATCAGTGTAACAGAAATCTTGGGTACTGTAACTTCTGTTAGTTACTGTATCCTTCAGAGATAACTTAAAGTGGCACCACTTCTGCTACTCTCCTCAAAGAAAAAGGACATACTTTTACCATGGCCCCTGCACACACACAACAACCAAACAAATAATGATGTACATCTTGCAAAAATTAAATTGCTTTACTTATAAAAAAAATACTCCCTGTACTGGCCACATAGTGACAGGCTCCTCTTAGTGAGAGAGGAATGATTTGATGAGCCTTAGGAACCTTTAAGTAGCAGTATTGATGGCATCTATATTCATGCTGGCTTGTTTCAGATGCATTTACTGGATCAGGAAATGTCATTGTATTCTATTAGCATTTATACATGGGTGAACTATAAGAGGACCTTGGCCACAAATAATACCCAGTGTTTGGCTTGCAAAGGGCTATAGTGCCCCCAAGTGGATTTCTTTTATGAATTCTGTGCCCCTGTTTGGTTGAAACACTAAAGAACAATCAGTCCAAGTGTGTATGTCTCATTTTAACTTTGAGGCCATTTCTATCTTTCCAACTTGGTTTCAACTGATGAGATTGCCTTACTGTTCAGCTATTTTAACACTATTAGCTCACTGGAGCACAAGTATTAATGGATTAATGGATCAAAATGTCAGTATTAAGAAATGGAGACTACTCCCAGTTAGACCAAAAAGTAATGGGGTATTGCTTTTTCAAAGACAGATAACCAAGAACCAAAGCCATACAAGTTCTTAAATTCTCAGGTTACGGGAAGCTGCAGGTTACGAGTTGTTAAGTTCCCATAATGGAAAAAAATGCTATATTAATACCATGAGCATTGTGATGGGATGCATTTTGTTCTTTATTTAACACTTTACACATACAAAACTTATCAATCGTTTAATATGGATTTCAGTTAGGATGTAGTTTAGCACATATAGAACATTCCTTGACTGTACTTGTCACTACTTGTACTTGTTTCAAGCATACACCGCCCTTTACTGCATAGCTTTTTGAAGTAATCAATCATCAAGAGGATAGGCTTCTTGCACTTCTTACTTAAATAGGACAAGAATATATTTTCTGTTCTAATGATGAATGTGTGAATGTGTCATGAAGACAAAAAGGGAACTCTGGCACTTTAAAAGTAAAATGCTACCATCAATGGGAAGCTATTTATCTCCAATTATCATTTTAATGGCAAAGGGTCATCTTGATGTTAATTAATCACAAAATTTCACACCAGCTTCATCTTTGGTGACACTTTAATCTCAGCAGTTATTATCACTACCACAGCGCACACAACACTGTCAAGTAATGGCTCTGTAATGACCCTCACTAACTGCAGCTCATGTCTGGCATTTATTAAAGGAACTGAGTGCTGTCGTAGTTCAGAATGCATATTATCTGTTCCTATTAGGAGAGACATATGCTCCTCTCAACTCTTCCGTTGTCCATAATGTCTGACCATAATGTGTTCAACATGCCACTATACATAGAGATCAGGTGCAATTTCAGAGGTGTGCATTTGGATCTTTCATCTTCTCCAGACTATTTTTCCAAAAGCTTTCGTCAGGTAGTAGGTAAGTGAAGGGAATAGCCCAGAGATAATGAGGGCTGAATGAAAGTGAGCTAAAATGAGAGGAGATTATTTTGAGGAAAATAAGTTTGTAAAATAAGTGTGGGAAGGTCATACGGTTGGAAGTCTTTCAACAGTTTCAACTGGTATTATTTCACTTATCTGTCTGTCCGTCTGTCTGTCTGTCTGTCTGTTAGTCTGTCTCCATGAAATATCTTCTTAAACAGAAATTGATGACAGGCATGGATAGCCAAATCAGCAACATAAAAACACATGTCAATATGTCCAATGTAAAATTTACTTACTTTTACTTAGCTGTACAAACAGGGCCAACTATATGTTAATACAAAGGACAAGACTTAGGGTAAAAGTGATTCATGGATATTTTCGACATACGTCAAGAGTAATTAAAATGATACTCTCACTTCCAGTGCAAAATTGGCACTTCCTAAAGTTCTATGTCATTAAAAATTAAAAAAGGGGACATTCTGCATAGCCTGACAAACACAAATTAACTTTGAACGTTTTATTGAGATTACATTAGACCTACTGGAAAATGTCATTTTGGGCTGATTTGACCATGGCTGTCAAAGTCAACCCCATAAAAATGCTTTTTAAATAAAGGTATTATTATGTGTTACAGTGTCACTCTTGAGTACAAAAGCTGTGTTCTGAAGGTACATACGAATTTAGTGTGTTTTACTGAAAAATCTAAAATCTCTCAACTGTATTATGAGTGTTACGAGTTGTCACAGTGATTGCAATAGCTCAGACACAAATGCAGAAAACTGGATTTTTTTTGTGTGCTTAGGCTTACATGTGGCAAACAAACTACAGAATAAGTGTCTTGCAGGATATTTTTTTTTTTTTTTACTGTAATCTCCAATAAAGCACTAATTGATATCATTAAGACATATTGAAAGTTTTATAAATATATGATGGGGAATTGCACGGTCTAGTGTTGAAGGTCCTGTGGCGGTTGTTTTAAATAAAGGGGCCAGACTGGGCACATGCGATTTTAGGGGTACCAGATTCACTGCACATGAATGAGGTGGTGGAGGGGAGGGGGGGCACGTCACCGATGCGTCTCTGTACCACATTTGACCAGCTGAGGGCAGAGTTATGCCGGTGATGCATGTGCTCAGCTTCAGATTTTAAAGAAGAAGAAGAAACGCACTCTGTGACAGAAAATGGCTGACTGGCAGTGTGGAAAAGAATTCCTTCTGCTCCGAGCACAATTTTGAGGAGTCCTACGTTAGATAATGCATTTTTGCTTTTAGCAAAAAGAATACATAATGTTTAAAAAGGCGAAACGAGCTAACTTTCGAAGGAGGAATGAGTCCGACGAGGACGAACAGGAGGAGAGTCGGCAGCCGCCGCCAGCGGCGCCGATATCGTTCGGGCCTGCCGTGGAGGAAATCCCGTTTATGGAGACTTCGAGTTACAGCGTTACTGGGACTCCTAGCACCGCGGATAACTATCACAGCAACGGCTTTCAGCCTACCGTGAACAGTGTAAGACCTGTCAAAAAAGAAAAGAAAGGCAAAGAAACCGCCTTCGTAGCGGCTACGGTTCCTGGACCCACGAAAGCCAGTTTGTTGAGTTTCGTCGATGACGAAGGTAAGCTATTTTAGTAAACCAATGCTAAGTTAGCTTACCGGTTAGCTAAAAAAAAGCGTGTTGTCCTGACAGGTTTATTTAGCTAACGTTAGACTTTTTGTTTCTGCTTAGGATACATAGAGTTAATTGTATTTGTAGTTGCCACCATTACAGATAGTTAAGTACCTTTCGTGCTTTTTTGTCCGGGAATGATTTCTATGATCCCCGGTTGGTGTGCATGGTTAACTCACCGCTCACTTTATCGCATGGCCTGTTTGTAAACAGAAGGATCCGAAGTGTTCAGAGTGAAGAAATCCAATCATAGCAAGAAGATTGTCAAACAGCTGAAGAAAGAATACAAGGAGGATTTGGAGAAGACTGGAGTCAAACAGGACATCAAATCAGGTGGGATGCCCCTCGTCATTGCGATACATCTGCCGTCTCCGCTGTCACATACCTATCTGACTTTGCAGCCGCAACGTTTATCACCAAATATGACACCACATGACGCTGAGTCGATTTTTATCATTATAGTTTTGCTAAAATGCACTTAAACAGTGAAAATAGACCCTATCTTAGCAAATAAGCGGAACCTTGAGGGCAAAATGTCACATGTAGTTGCACCACAAGATGAGGTTAGATTTCTGACTGAGGTGATCGTAATTTAACAGTTATTAAAGTTAATGCCACTTTCGGTAGACGTTATGAATTGAACATGTTTGCATCTAGCAAAAACTATCAGCATATTGCATTACCATCTATAGGGAAGATGGTACATCACATTTTTAGCCAGCATTTTTGTCTCCCAAATTAAATCTATTTTCTAAGGTTTAATTTTTGAACTTGAAGACATTTAATATTATCGGCAAATATACCTTTTTGCTCCATGGAACATGGCACAGTACACTGAATCTTGTTTTACATGTACAATGACAATAAAGGTATTCATATCAGCCAAACCAAAGTATCAGCTAAATGGCTATAATGTAAATAGATGTTTGGAAAGTCTTTTATCCTCTTGCCGCAACTTTCTCTGCATCTGGATTTTCTAGATGTTGCACCTCAGCCTGTGGTTTCAATCAAAGAGGAAGTGACTAGCAGAGCTGGTAGTGAACAGGGGGAAGAGGAAATGGAGGTGGACAGTGTTGATGAGCAGGAGGAAGATGCAAAGAGTCAAGGTGGCCAGACACAAGGTCAAGTCTCCAAGAGCAACAACACTGCAGCAACATTCAACACGCTTTCCTCCCTCAGCAGCCTAAGACCAGGTAGCACACACACACACACACACACACACACACACACACACACACACACTCAATCACACACACACACACACACTCACTCACTCAAATTTAAATGTTTGTTCATTGTTTCAACTATCATCACTGGCACAGCCAGCAGTCTTAACAGCCCAAACACACCAGGGTGTGTAGCACAGCTATTTTTACTTCAGCGCCCATGTTATCCAATTGGTCTGCTAATACCGGGGGTGTAGCGTCCGCCCGTGCGCTGCAGCGATACTTTTGGCGTCTCCTCCTATTTAATTTACAAAAATAAAACACATTCAAAATAAAACCCCTAGGTTCAAGGTGAATTTTTTTTTTTGATTTTTTTTTTTTTGCTGTTTTGACTTCTCACAGCAAAACACGCTATCAGGGGCACACTTAGAGAGAGAGAGAGAGAGACACACACACACACACACTCACACACAAAGTCACATACCTACAATTACCACAGTTTTCTTATTGGGGAGAGAGAGAGCCGGGAGGAAGGATCGCTTTGTGACCGGCGCATAGAAATACGTCCGGGATGAATGGCCAGGCCCACAAACTGGCACGTATCTACACTGCGTGCCACTTACACCCTATTTACATACAGGATCAGAATCACTTAAATGCTGTGCTACAAAATCACCAGTTAACAGCTCGGCAACAAATCAACAAATTGTTAAACAGTACAACAAACGGTTGGTAACAAGCAAAACCGAAAAGAATAATTAACACTCACACAGTAACATAAGTACTTAGATTGAGTCCTGTTTTTCTCTCACTCTAGGGGAGATTCCCGATGCAGCATTTATCCATGCAGCCAGAAAGCGCCGGCAACTAGCTAGAGAGCTGGGGGGTGAAACCCCTCTGGTTGAGACAGAGACTCCCAAGAAACGAATGGTACGAGAAGACCAAGATGCCAGCGACGATGAAGATGAGGAAGAGAAGAGGATCCGCTTTAGCGGTGTCAAGAACAAGAGCCAGAGACAAAAGATCGCTGAGGAGATAGGTACTATAAGAAAATGGTGCACTGACCGTTTATTCAATATACTGTATACTACTACTGTTTTCAATCAGTTCTCTCTAAGACAAGAACTTCCCTTTCACATGTACAGGTATTGAGGGTAGTGATGATGAGGCACTGGATACAGGTCAGGATGAGGAGGTGAGCCGTTGGGAGCAGGAGCAGATTAGGAAAGGAATCAGCATACCCCAGGTAAGCTGTGCTAAATCTCAGCTAAACAGCTGTAAAATACTGCTAAATAATGTTTTCCTCTGTTATATATCAATCCAAAAATATTGATAATGCAAATAACCATTAGTTGCATCCCTAATTAACTTGTAGTAGACAACAGCACAGTTAGTTGTCATATTAAAAGCATTATGTGTTTTTCTTGTTTCTAATGACAGGTCCAAAGCAGCCAGCCAGAGGACAACACAGTCTACTACCAGAACAGCTACGAGAGCCAGCCCTATGGCTCTTCCTATACCATGCCATTTACCTACAGCACTGTGGCCCTGCAGACTGCCAAGCCAACTGGCCGAGCAGATAATGGCTCTGTTCACTACGGGACCCCTATTTGTAATCTTACCCCTGTATCCATTGATCTGGTAAAGAAACGCCTGAAGGATAGGTAGGTTCAGTGAAATGCCGCAACATCTAATATAAGTCTTCAGCTCAGCTGCTGCCATCTTTGTGAGCTGTGATCCTGAGGACACAGGAAAGCTATGCCCAGATGTGAGGGCCAGGGAGGGAGTTTGGGGGTCTGCTGAGGGTTCCATTAGTCCTCACCCTAATTACTTCACTACAAAGGAGTGCTTTGTTTTAGCTGTTTCTGTCTTGTTAATCATGTTTTCATGATGCTTCTGTTTATTTGATGGGTGCACGCTAACGCGATTTCTGCTTTGTTTGTATGTCAGTAATTAAGATTAGCGATTAGACTAGCTTTGTTTGTCTTCAAACTGTAAGTCATCATTACTCTTTCCCTGTATGTCGTTTCTGTAGGCTCAGCCAAATGTGTGCAGGCTACGACTCAAACGCCAGGCGCTACAAACAGATCAAAGAAGACCTAGCTGCCTCTGAGAACGCCATACAGCAGCTGGAGGGCTCATCCAATGACAATGCAGAACAATATAAATTCTTGCAAGAGATGCGAGGGTATGTTGGAGACTTGCTTGAGTGTTTCAGTGAAAAGGTAAGGGAGAATTTATCTGCTGTCTGATTTAGCTGTTTTTTGTTTTGTGTCTGTGTGATCTTTAACCACTCTATGTACTGTATGTGTACGGATATTCATCTAATAAGAAATCTACATTGTGAAACATTAAGTGAGAGTCATGAAAAGCCTAGTTTTTAGTGCTGTTTTCAGAAAGTATTATTGACGCTAATTAACAGTGCTGAAAAGCCACAATCCATGTCTGTCCCAGTTGCTTCACAACTGCCCTAATTATACTCAGAACTATAACTTTGATCTATTATCTCAGCAACATACTTTTGCAAAATATTTTAGTATATATATCATAATATATCATAATTACTCTAGTAATTTTCAACTACTTCATAAAATCATTAATTTATACTGATCATTACATACAAAAGGAAACAAAGTTAGTAAAGTGTAAGATGAGTTGGAACTGCAAGAGAACCTGATGTAGTGGCGTAGCCAACTATAAACCCAAGTGTCTGATCTTACCAAAGTTCATCAGTCCAATTTGTTAGAACATAATTAAATGTCTCTGACACAAACTATATTTGTCTTAGATACTTGCTTATTTAATCAATCAATGCTATTTGCCACATGAAATCGTATTGAGGTACAATTCCAGTGAAATGTAATCTAAATGCATGTCTGAACAGAATAATTCAGTCTTGTTCCTGCAGCAGCAGAGCAGCAACTACGTGGAACACGGCCTGCCAGCTATTGCCACACTAATGTTTCTCATTTCTTATTTGTTTATTTAATACAGGGACAGTGCATATTAATGGACATTTCTGTCAATACTCCAGAGTTATCCATAAGGCTATTTTTCATCTGCAGTCCCTAGACAGATGTCTGTTTTAACCCTATTAGGTAAAGGGAACAGGACACTTACCTACCATTATCAGTATTACTTAGTAAGGAGTGAATGCCGTTTAACCATCAGGACTGGAACTGTATATTGATAATGTCGGGTAAAAACCTTCAACTCTACAATTTTACTACAATTTTGTGGTTTTAATGCATTTAACTTGGTTTGTCAATACTTAAGCCTAAACCATTGACTAAACGTCCGTAGTGTTCGAGCTTTCCTTCAAGGAAACGTGATATTTTAGAGAGATTACGTTTTCACCCGACACTAGTGATATTTTGGGTCCAGTTTTATATTGCCCATCATGCTCCTCCTGTCCCTCCAGCAAGACATCCCTGTGACTCGGAGCCCTGCTTTTATTTGAGTCAGAGGTCACAGAAGACATCATATCTTTCAGGTGCCTGCTGTCCTGGAGCTGGAGGCTGCCATGCACCAGTTACTAAGGCAACGGGCCTCACGACTTGTCCAGAGAAGACAGGATGATATTAAAGATGAATCGTCGGAGTTTGCAAGCCTTTCAAGTCAGTCCATCTTGAAGGTTTTTATGATTTATTTGAACGGCCTCGTTAGTTCTCTGTGTGTGTGTGTGTGTGTGTGTGTGTGTGTACGCGCGTGTGTGTCACATTCTTGTTTCCCACAACCCCATTTATGTTTCCCTCATGAGTGTGGTTATGGTTAATTGAGATGCGAATTTTGAGTGAGTGAGCATGTACGTATATGAGAACTGTTTTTTTTTTTTTTTTTTGGAGGAGCTGTTTCGGCTACTTTTTATTGGCCGAGTCTCACAGTCAGCTGAGTGGTTGTAACTCAGCTGTATTGAGTCACTAAGTAAAGATAAAAACCTATCTGTTAGTGACTTGTCATCCGTCACTTTCACTGTTACCTGTAGGAAGTGGCAGCCAGGTAAGTCCCTAGAAAAGTGACTGAAACCAGAATCAATTGTAACAAATAGTGTGTGTGTGTGTGTGTGTGTGTGTGTGTGTGTGTGTGTGTGTGTGTGTGTGTGTGTGTGTGTGTGTGTGTGTGTGTGTGTGTGTGTGTGTGTGTGTGTGTGTGTGTGTGTGTGTGTGTGTGTGTGTGTGAATTAGGTCAATATTGTAATTTTATTCATAGGTTTAAAATACTACTTTTGTCCATCACTTGCCTATCATCTAAAAAAAATGTAATGTAAGGATTTTAGATTATTCTAAATTTGAGTACTCTTTGGTTGTGTGAGATGATGAGGGCCCAGTATAAGAATTAGAAGGATTATGGGTTGTTTTAGCGATTTCAATGCTGGTTCTAACATGGCTCCTGTCTCTTTCAGATAAAGCTGTCATGGCTCCTAATCTGGACTCGTTTGGTCGAGACCGCACAGCATACCAAGAGAACAGTCGTCAGAGGAGGATAGCAGAAAGAGAAGCACGACGGTATGAAGCTCAGTCGTACTCTCAAACATGTTTTCAGGATTTGTAGGCTGAATCTATGCTAAGTGTTTCCAGGCTAATGGCACAGGCTCTATTGTCCAGGTAGGCTGTTTTTGTGCTTGCCTCAGACCACAAATTGCCAAAACCCGTGCCTGAGCTTTCTGCTTTTTCTGCACTTTTATTCACAAAAATAAAGCCTTGATTGTATCTTGTATTGTAAAGCATAGATTTGTCATGCAAGTGATCTGAATTTGAGGTAGTTATTTTAGTGCCAAGTTGGTTACAGATTATCATAAATTCTGTCTTTGGTTTTCATTGTCTGCCTTTGTGGTTGGGTGCAGAACTCGGAGGCGACAAGCTAGAGAACAGAATGGAAAGAGGGCTGAGCATAAAGAAGGCCTATCATCGGATGATGAGGAGACCTCTACTGACATCACCAGCTTCAACATGGAGAGAGGTACATCAAGAATTAGCAGCAAAAATGACACTATCAACCCTAATGAGGAGAATTGGCAAATTTGTTGATTTAATGTGACTTATCGCAGACATAACACACAGTCCTCATCATGGTCAGTCAGTCTGTCTGTCTGTCTGTAGCTCATGCCTAAATAAAGCTTTTCATCCCATCCAGATCGTATCATGAGGGAATGCAAGAAAGTATTTGAAGATGTGGTGGAGGACTTTCATTCTCTTGACTGCATCAAATCCCATTTTGAAGTGTGGAGGAGAGAATATGCCAACTGCTACAGAGATGCTTACATAGGCCTGTGTCTGCCCAAACTCTTTAACCCTTTAGTCCGTCTGCAGCTGATTACATGGAACCCTCTTGAGGTAAGGCGTGTGTTTTTAGTGTAACACTTTTATTTTTATTTTTTTAAATGAGGGGTGAATTCTGAAATCCACTTTTTTTTCTCTGGCCAGGCTCAGTGTGCAAATTTTGAGTACATGCTCTGGTTTGAGTCGCTGTTGTTTTACGGCTTTGAGGAGCACAGCGCGTTGCAGAGGGGAGATGGGGACATCAGCTTGCTGCCTGCTATTGTGGAGAAGGTCATCCTCTCCAAACTGACAGGTAGAATAACCCGCACAGATGCACCCAGCATACTGAGATTTGCTTGGCATAATAATACAGGCCAGTACCAAATATCTCATGTGTATGTATTGGTTTGCTTCAGTGTTGGCAGAGCAAGTGTGGGACCCGCTGTCAAACAGTCAGACAGCCATGCTGGTGGGCTTCATTCACAGAATAATGAAAGGTTACCCTACTGTGCTGCATGGGGACAACCGATACACACAGGTACTGTCCACTCTCTTACTACCTACATAAATATATTGTACTACAGTTGCAAAATAGATGACTTTGTCTCTTGTGGTACAATTATGGTCTTAATTACTTTTTTATTTAATTTTTTCTGTTAGGAACTTTTGAAAACAATTGTCTTGAGGATCAGGCGGACTCTGGATGAAGATGTCTTCCTTCCACTCTACCCCAAGAAGTATGTTACACAATTGTTAACTTTAGAAAAATTCCAGTTTGCATTTCTTTAGTCAATATTTTAAAACTTGATAACTGATTAAACGCATGCTTTTGCTTTTGTTAAGTGTGTTGGAGAACAAGAATAGTGGTCCTTACTTATTCTACCAGAGGCAGTTCTGGTCTTGTGTGAAGGTATGTACAAAAGTGGAGTTAAGTATTTTTAGATTAATTAATCTATTCAAATACTAATCACACTGACAGTTACCTTCAAATGAAGGTCCTGAATGATTGTTGGAAATTACACCACATACAGAAAGGATGTGTGAAAGGTTTCTACAGTACCAGACAAGTATAAATGCTTTCAGTCTATAACTGTTTGTGTGTTCTTGATGTAGTTTGTACACTAACCACTGATTGCAACATTTACTTCTGTGGCAGCTAAAGGAACTACTGGGATATTGACATTATATGCTGTCGTGTTTCTGTCCTAGCTGCTGGGCAACATCCTGCAGTGGGAAGCTATTTTATCCAGTTCCTGTCTGAAGGATCTGGCATTAGACAGCACTCTGAATAGATACATCCTATCTGCACTGCAGACCACGGATACTGGGGAGGACAATATTCCAAAGTGCCAGAAGGTACAAGACGCACCAATTTGTTTTGTAATTTTATGCTTCATGTGTAAAAAGACCCAGCAGAGCTCATACAGTCAGAATGCTTGTGACTTGTTTTGAAATGATTAACAATTTACAACCATGAGAATACCATACATTTACAGTTACATTTATAGTGTTATGGCTCTGTTGTCAGAGAGCAACATCATTACAAACAGATAAATTGTACAAGAACCCCTCAACTTGGTCCGGAGTGGATATCCAGGGGGTGTCATGTTTAATTACAATTTGAAATGGTATGCACAGATTGCATGAGGTCCATTTGATTATATAAAGCAGCCCACACTGTTGGCACATTTTCAAATATTTGAGTCCTGATTCCATGGTTTCAAGATTATTCCGGAGACAACTTATTGTATTGAATAGTACATGATGTGCCTATCCAGTCTAAAAATAATAGTTGATTGTTTTAGCCGCTTGAGCAATGGAAACTCAGGCTATTCTCCTGGATCCGACAGTTTAATGAAAGGTGCCAATATTTTAAAATACAAGCCTGTCAACCCAGGCCAACGTGATTGGCTGAACTCCACCTTCCTGTGCCTTTTTACAGCTTGCAGCCTTAACTTGACAAACACACTTGCTGTTGGGGCGCAGGTGGTCAAGCGTCGGTTCGTTATGACTCACTAAACAGGGAGTCTCAGAGCTACTGTTTACTCTTTCTTTGACCTTTTTCAGGTGGTAGAGTGTTTGCCTGTGCACTGGTTCTCTGGACTGAAAGGCCAGCAGACGTTGCCTCAGTTGGAGCCGTTCTGTCGCTTCCTCACCCACATGGCCAACTCATTGCACCGCAACAGTTTGGGCGGCTCTGATGTGGAGCGGCGCACTGCCAAGTAAGAGGCTCTGCTACACTCTGCATATACAGTTAAATTGTCTAGAATTGGGAACTTGAATTCAGTTATAGCTTTATCTGCTGGAATTTTATGGAAGGTGCGTTTCGAAGGATATAATAAAATATTGCACTGCCAGTGCTGTTTTGTCAAATGACATAACAATTTACTAATTAGTGTTCTTAGATGACTCTCTTGTTCACTACCATGTAATGCTCTGGGTTTTGTCCATAAAGACCACAGTCATATCAGGGTTCCAGACTAACGTTTTGCCTTGGTTGCACTGGTGCGCCAAACGTTTTTTATTTAGATGCACCAGCACAAATTATAGGTGCACCCACATTTTTCCTTGGGGTGCTGTTAACGGCACAATTTCAGGGTCACCTTTTTATCACGCTCATATACATTCATATATATTATGTAAAGGATTTTAAACAAGAATAAGGTGTAGGTAGATACTATTTTTTTATTTGAAACACAATTATACTGTATGTAAAAATATTTTTAAAAAGTCAAAGTGTTATCGTGGGGTTCCCACGCCCACTGGATAGGAAAAGCTAGCTTGAATAGAATAGTTATTATTTTAGCACTGTATGTCTACTAGAGGACACGTTGACTGTTAGTAAGTTAATTTTGGCTATGTGGTAGCAAGCTACCTTCAAACGAAATACTGCATAGCTCTCTGATTTATCTACATTCCACTATAACACAAGTTTTATACTGTCAAAATATTTTAGGGTAAGAAATATATTTTTCTTTGTTTTGTTGGTAGTGCATCCCACCACACAGCAGCTTTTTAGGCATTTTTCTGTTATTTGCAAGCAGACGGAATAGTATCCGAAATGTTTTCCCCTCCGGTGTGGGCAGGATTTAAATGTGCTCCGTCTCTATACTGCTTCTTACATAACATATATCTGCCAACAGGGACCAAATCAAAGAGGTTGTGAAGATGTTGGGCCAAATGAATGCCCTGGACCACATCATCACTGTGGCAGCCGAGCATGGCATTAAAGACATCAAGCCCCTTTTGGAACCCAAGTCGTAGAGAAGGATATGGCAACTGCAACTTTTCATTCATCTTTGTCATGTTCAGCACATTTGAAGCCATGGGGGTCACTAAGTTGGAGTCCTAAAAAAGTGTCCATTAATAGATTTGAAATAAAACTCAACTGTTGCTACCTTAACTAAAAAGAGAAAGTAAAAAACCTTGGTGTAAATATTGTGAATAATGTATAGAAAGGTGGGCTCATATGCTCAACACAAGACTGATGCTGAAATGAGGCCTTGTGTTAGCTCAAAAAGCCCTCTCTGTTATACTACAGGCTGACAATATTTTAAATGCATAATTTATTAAGAGTACAGTTGTTGACATGGGTTACTGGCATATGTTTGGAAATTATCTGGTCTCTAAATTGACACCATCTTAAATCTGGCATAACCACCTTATTTCTCTCACATGCTCTACTTTTCCGTGTGTGCCAAAATAACTTTCTATTTGGCTAAAAGGTAGAAATTGCACACTGGCAAAGACTGACAACCAACTTGTCTCCCAGAACACTGTAGGGCAGTTGATATTGTCGTTGTTCTTTGATCTCCCACTTCACCCTACAGTTCTCCTGTGTCACGTGGACTGCCCTGATCACCCTACTACAGCTGTAGTAGGGTGATCTACTTTGTATTTGTAAGACTTTTGGTTTAGCATTGTATTTGCCTGTGAATAAAATATGCATTTGAGTGAAGCACTGTCTTGTTGCAATTAAGTGAAAACTTTGGCTCATTATGTGGCATTTATCCATTTTTGTACATAATCTGACCATAAAAGGGGCAATTTAAAATGATGTCAAGTTACATGTAACATTTTTTAATGGAGCAGCGGGGACACTGCATGTGTCAAAGTTCTTCAATATTGCTGATTGCCTGTCTCATAATCAAAACTCTTTAACACTGGGGACTTCAACGTTTTTTAAGCTCAAGGACCCCTTAACTGAAAGAGAGATGGAGCAGGGACCCCCTACTACATAGATTGTATAAAATGAAGTGGCATATTGAACTGGTTCTGCATTAAGTTGTAGGAGGCCCGTATGCCTTTACATATAGCCTACTTTTTTTTGCATAGAATACTAAGATATTAAAGTAGCATGATTGATTTTATAAATCTTTTAATGTTATACATACATGTGGCACAATGCATCCTTAGGATGAAATGTATCTGTGGATTGCCTTAGTGACCATCTAGGCCAGTAAAAAGTAGGGGATTTATATAAGCTACTAATGTGTTAATATTCATGTTAAAACTTTAATTTTTTGGAAAAAAAATTACAAAATTAGCAATAGTTTGGAAGCCCTCCTGCATTGACTCTGGGGACCCTCTGTTGAAGATCCCTGCTTTACCAAATTCATGAGTGTCTTACTCATGAATGTGTTGTTAATTTCAGCCAGTCGGTAACTAGTCTCGCATTGCCAGACCTTCTTACACAGCGCTGTTGGTCACTAATGCAATTTGAGACTAATGGCTATTGCACAACTGTAATAGTAATGAGCGGGCGGGGTCAATCTTTTTGCCTCACCTCCATCTGATTGCGCTAAAACAGAGCAACGCGAAACCCTTTAAACTCCTTACCACCTGAGAGACTTACAACTTTGCCGAGAACCGTGTGTCGACGCAGTTTTAGACCACGAAATCTTGGATCACTGCTTCATGCGCGGCCGGAGGGTCTACAAGGTAATCTAGTTTTACAGCGTTACATTATGCTACATAGCCGCATGCAAATGGATAAGCATTGTGTAATTACTAACTTCTTAGTATCTGTGCCCCAGGGTAGATGTTAAGGTGATGCACACCAGATACGGAGCAGTAGAGAAACTAATTTTCTTTGCGTAAAATGGAATGGATGCGTGGACACACGAAAGCACCCATGCTGTAAACCACATGTTCGTTGTGCTCAGACCCCATTTTCACTGCTTCATAGAAGCCCAAGTGGTTCTGTTTCCTGTAGCATGCATGTGAATGGCACTTCTCACAATACGAAGAAACTAACTTTGTTGCATAATTTCCTTTACGTGCCACTTAGTAACGATGCAGAACCATACGTTTGGGTGATTCCACATTTAAGGGCTAGTTGTTAAAATGCATTGTCTGTAACCATGTAATATGAGAGGGGGGGTCCCTGGGGTGTGTTAAGGTTGGCTTGGACTGTGTCAGTATAGTGTAGTTGACCAAAGAAGGCTGGTGGAAGGTGGTGGTTGTGGGGTTTGGAGTATAGGAATGCAACTAAACTGGTCTGAAATCATCCATTACAGGTTTGCAACCTTATTGGGGGACATTGGTGGATATAGTCTAGAGTGCTTGTTACCAAAGTGGGGTCAACGGTCCTTGAGGGTGCCCCCAGCAAAAAGGGGAATCATTTATTTTGGATGACAATCAATGACAGAATGTATGAATTCTTTTTTTTCATGTGTTTTTATATACTTTTTGTAATAAAAACATAACCAGAAATCCTATCAAAAGGGGGGCCCTGGGACAAAATCTTATTAAATGGTCCTATTGGTTTAATTTGTATCAATTTAGGGGCAAAAAAGTTTGGGAACCACTGGTCTAAAGTGAAACCATATAGTGGCACTGACATGCAGAGCAAGCCACAAATTAGAAGTGTCGGAAAATGTAGGCTAGTCACTCACAGTAGAGGAAAAGTAAATAGGCTACGCTTTGGCTTAAACATTTAAAGAAAAAAAAATCAATTTAAGTGGAAATGTGAAAACTCCCCTTGATTGTTTAATTATTGATGTAGTTATGACATGTCTGTAACCTGTCAGTACACAATGCTACTTTAATCCTCTGGAAAAATGAAAGTGGAAAGGTCAAATCTCCTGTGGTTAAGTTAAGCAATCACACAAAAACAGGGTCGTAGTGTCACAGTATAAAGCCTACACCATGTTCCAGTTTGATGGAGGAATGACTCCACCTGCCTCAGCCTAATGGATTCTCACCAGTTTGGCATTTAAAAAAGTAGCCCATTAACACTGTCGGTGAAAGTGGAATCGGAATAAAGTGCAACAAAAAGAGTGACATAATTGCTGAATAACAACTGTATTTTTATATTCTAACATTAATTCTATTTTTCAGAATGACTCGGTAAGAAGAGTTGACCTTTTAGATCTTCATGACAAGAGCAGTTTCAGTCAGTCTAACTTTAGCTGGTCTGGATGTGGGTCACTAGCGTGCAAGTTAATGACTGCAGGGCTGTATGTTGCCTATACAAATGCACTGAAAGGTGTGTGTGTGTGTGTGAGTGTTTGTGTGTGTGTATGGATGCTTTCCAGGTTCTCTGAGATGCTAGGACTTCATGTTAGCTCTCTTTTGCATCTCCACACCACATGTTTGGTTGCCTGTGTAATTAGTAATACTCTGAATAGTGTGGATCTTGTTCATACTCACAGTTGGGGTGAAACACATTGCAATGGATATGTTTTTGTTGACTTGCCAGAGCTCTGTGCAAAATGTAAGCAAATGTAGCTGCAGTAAATGGATTACAGTGTGTACAAAACATTGATCAGGTGCCTATCACAATATTGGGTAACAGTAATACACGCACACACAAGGTGCACTCATGATTACAGAAGTGATACGTTGCTGGAATAGAAACAGATATAGATTCTGAAAGTGAGTTTGTTGGCAGTGGGCAGTGATGCCTCGTATCACCTTTAATTGTTGAACGTACAACTGACTTACACTGTGTTCTTATGAACAAACGCAATAGAATATACATAGTATCTGAATACAAATGAACACAAATATGCTATGTTAAAATAGTAGGACTGTTTTTATCGCAACACAAATGTAAATACTGTCTGGTAACATTAGGTCCAGAAGAAATGTTTTTTTTCCAACTTTTAAATAATATGTAAACATATTATACGTTTAAAACTGGATAATTTAGATATTCTGATTTGTACATTTTCTTCTGAATATCCCAGATGTCTCAAATCTTTAGTGATTGCTAACTGCTAGTCCATCCAAATCATCAGCAAATAATCAGCAAAGAAAATCCAGTGTTTAACAGAGATACATGTACATTTTGCTTTCTTTCATATGCTGTCAAATCCTCACGCTGTTCACTCATAAAGTAAAGAGCGTTTGTATTTTAACATAATTGTTTAACTGAATGGAGGTAAAAAGTCTGTTTTTTGTTTCCTAAAACATGTGATTAATTCTCTGGTCAGGGAAGAGGATGAGAGCTAGGTTGTTGTTTGTCCAGGCAGGTGGTGAACACTGTGTCATCTGTCCCTTAGTGTTAGTGTTCTTAGTGTGACTATAAATCATTCTTTTTTTATAGTCAAAACTTGGCTGCCTATGTCTTTTACTGTCAAACTATCTGACTGACTCAAAGGCATTGTTGAAATCCACCAGCCCAAGTACAAGGTGACTCAATGAGCGCATGGTCGGTTAAGCATAACACATCACTTTGTTTACACTCAACACTCAACACTCTGCTTGTGCATGCCATTCTTTCTCCTTACTGAACCCACCTTCAGAAAGTGATTCCACACAGCTGGACGCCTGTAGTGAATGTGGCATATAGCTCACCTCAATGACCCCAAAACAGGAAAACAATCCACCAACGTGCATACATAATACGTTTTCATTCCTACAACATAATGCGTTACAATTTAATAAACATGTAACCTAGTTATTTTGTAGATGGTATTGAAAAGGACTTCGAGCCATCCTAAATGTCAAGCAGTGTCATATTTAAGGTTGACGTTCATTGGTTCAATGGATCACACCCCCTTTCCTGTTCATCCACTCCCTCCCACTCATGGGCTCTGCTCTCTGCCCACATCTCACCTACTCTACTCTCTTGCCAAAACATTTTAAAGTGACATTGGGTCAGATTTACAGTATGTGTGTGTGTGAGTGTACACTGAGATATAAAGGGGTCAGGCTTTCTAAAACCTGAATTTTTTTATTGTAACTTTAATCCCAAACGTTAATATTTATTTCAGTGGTGTAATTATTTCATTACAGGTACTTCAAACAAAGTATGCATGTAGGGCTGGGCGATATGGAGAAAATCCAATATCACGATATCTTTGACCAAAGACATCAATAACGACACCACAACAATATTGTAGTGTTGACTATTAGTACTTTCACAAAATGTTTACACAATGCCATTTTTGATAAATAATCATCAGTAATGTGGATGTAATGACTAAGTGGGTAAAGGCAAATAATAGAACAGTTATACAGTCTGTTAAGTTCAGAAAATGACATAACTTTACTGTAATGCAGCATTTAAAACCAGGAAAAGACAACACTTATGCCATATTACGATATCCAAAATCTTAGACGACATCTAGTCTCAAAGCACAATATTGTTATAATATCTATATATTGCCCAGCTCTATATGCATTTATAATTTATGTACACAGATGCGTGACCCCAACGCAAAGGCTTGTTTGGATGCAGCCATTTGTTGGAGTACATTTCATAAAAAAAGCTACCGCTCTTTTAGATCCAGTGTTACTGTGACTGTTGTCATCCATGCAGCTGCAACTCATTATATAACATTATATAAGAGCTTACAGGTGTCCAGAGTCATTATTGTGAAAATACATTTATTAAGGTGTTTACGGTCAGCCAGCTGCTAAATTTTGACTGTGTGTGTGTGTGTGTGTGTGTGTGTGTGTGTTTGAGTGTGTGTGTGTGTGCGTGTGCGTGCGTATGTGCGTGTGCGTTTGCACGCTCGCTGCTTGGAATAGCCAAGCCATGTGATTCCTCCAGATTCTATTTTAGAACGGCTGCCGTCAAACGCGCTGCAGTGTTCACAGTAGCTTGAAGAATAGTTAACAAATAACGTCTTTTAATCTCACATCTGTCAGCGTTCTTTAAAACTTTACACTCAGATCAACAGGTGAAGCACATCTGTAGCTGGTTTTCAAGTAAGTACGCCATGTATTTTCTCGTTCCAACATGTGAGAATAGGTTATTGGCATTTTGACATTGATCTGTAGCATTGACTTTTTACGTGTGTTTTGTTGTGCCTCCTGTTTCAAACATGATGTTGTATTGAATAGTCAGACTTCCTTCTGTTTGAGGTGTCATTATTTGGTGTGATTGTACTGAACTCTATGCCTTTTTATAATACATTCATGCGTGTACCCGGGTCAGTGAGGGGTCACATGGTTCAGATAGGGTACTTTCTTCTGCGTTCATGTGCCTGAATGTGTGTGTCTTTGTTCCTGTAAGATTTATGATTACCCCTGGATGTTTGAATAGTGTTTTCATTCTAAGCTTTTTTTAATGACCTTTCTGTGTTTTACAATATTGTGGCACACAAGCTGTCAAATTATCAGCTACTTATTTTCTTATAATATACTGTAAACATGTCTTACTGCTCTTGGTTTGGTCCAGTAATTTAATAGATTATTATTAACAGCTGTTTTCATTATAGTTTTTTTGTCAACAGATAGACATTTCTCCAGATGTTCTGTTATGTTGCTGCATGCACTTCTTAAGCATGCAATTACATTTACTGAAAAGGAACAAAAAGCATATGCCACCAATATTGTTGCAAAAACTATTTACAAATGTGCGTGGAGAGTTATGCAAATGTATCTCAATCCGATAATCAAATGCTCAAATGTGTAAAATTATCCCTTAATGCGTACTGAGATTTGTAAATGTGTACAGGAATCCGCAAATGTGTATTTAGAATCCAAGCATGCAAAATCAGATTTGTAAATTAAAAAAAAAAATCCAGATCTGTATTCTGTGTACTGAGATTTGTAAATGCTCCAAGAGTTGAAAATACAGTCATCAGTAACAACGCATCAGGCCTCTCGATTGTCTTTTTACACGTGACTGTTGCTACACTTCTGCCCTGGCAGAGCTCCTCAAATGCGTGTGGCGATTTGTCTGTAGCGCTCTGCTCACGCTGTGCTTAAGTAGAAATACAACCTAAATACCGCCAGTCAGTGTGTAAGCAGCTTTGTCTATACATTTACTGATCTAAGTATGCATTTAAAGATTTCTCTATACATTTACAGATCTCAGGACATTGTAAATCTAAATACAGATTTGCAGATTTTTTTTACACATATACAAATCTGATTATGCACACAGATTCTGAATACACTTTTGCAGATTCCTGTATACCATCACAACTCTCAGTTTGCATTAAGAGGTTCTTTTACACACATTTCTGATTAGACACACAGTTTGAGATACATTTTCACAGCTCTCCACACATTTGCAAATCATGTGGCTGCAATAATGGCATAATAAAAGTATTATTTGTATAATGAGTAAATACAACACATACATTTCAGTTTTTATTTGGGAAGAATTTTATTTGGGTATGATTATCTCCAAAAGGCTGTAATGTCTTTCTTGTCAGCACAACATTCTGCATGTAACAAAACACATCAAAAGAACCTGCAACAACTTTTATGTATGTACTTGTATGAGATGTGCATTAATCTGGGGCTGCAACTAACGATTATCCATTAATATGTTGATTATTTTATAGATACATTTTTGGTCTACAAAAAGGCCCATAACAGTTTTCCCAAAGCCCATTGTGACATTTTTTTTGACCAACAGTCCAAAACCTCAAAATAGTTTACTGTCAGAAGACCCACTTCGGAGGCTGGAACCAGCAAATGTTGCAATTTCTCCTTTAAAACAAAGCACATTTACTCAGTGTCTGTCTACTAATTAATCAATCAGCTCCAAAAGTGACATTTTTATATTGTATATATGTTCTAGCCTCCTAATGGTGGGTAGTACCACAATGGTACAATAGGAGAGCCTGCACTTGTTTAAACCTTTCCACAGCATTTCAGCGAGCCACACTAGTGACAGGCAACATCATTTATTATCAATGACAGCTCACAGATAATAATGACGTCTGCATCAGCAAAGAACAGCTGCAGGTGGAAAAAGCTGAATTTAATGTCTTCTGACTTAATGATAATTTCAGCTTGATTATTGTGAACAAGAAACACTTGTTTCATTATCAATTTTGGGTCAGCGCTTAGACAGCTTCTTAATATGTCTAATGTGTCTTGTCTAATATGTCTTAATCTGTCTTGTTGTAATGTGTTTTGGAAATGTTTTTTTGTTTAATCTATAGATTGTACTCAGTAATGTGGCTGGTTGCCTGTCAGGCATATCATACTCTAGGAAAGCGATAGTTGCGTTTTGGTTTTTTTCTGGGCACTCAAGGACACCATACAGGGATACATAAGACATTAAAAACAGCACAAAAAAAAATAATACAACAACATTAAAAACAACAGAAGGAGGCAGAGCAATTGACATCAAGTGGAATGCGCAGTTTTAAACAGATGTGTTTTGAGTTGCAATTTATATCCCATAGCCATTTTATATATATGTTTTAGGCATGGTCTAATTCCAGGATGGAAAGTTATATCTGAGCATACTGAATGTTTTCTGGAAAGAAAAAAAAAGCCCACAATGTCGTCACCTTAGCTTACCCTTATGTGGAAGTTTCCATGAGGTGTGACATGACTGTTGCACTGTCCACATGACATGACCTTTTGGGGTTTATGTCCTCATGTGGAGAGGTGTCATTATCTGGAGAGGGGTCACAGTGTTGTGCCGCTGTATGTCTGCCACAACCTACATACTGTAGCTGCAGAACATTTTTCATACCCCCTCCCCTCTTTCTTTTCCCCCGTTTTTATTTCTCCATCTGCCCTCTGTATTTTTTCTCCATCCAAAAACCAAGTATTACCTCCCAGTTTGTGAGCTCAGCACTGAGGAATGTGCATTGAATGTTGGACAGACACAGAGTATCTTCTCAGCAACCACTTAGGAAATGAGTCTTTCAGCTGCCTCTAGAGAATAGAGATAGTTGAAACTAGCGCATTGTCCTTGTTTGCACCGTACTACCAGAGCAACGGTAAATAATAACAGTCTTCGTAGGTTTAGTTTCTGCTGCTTGATGTAGGAGTAATGCTATGTGATGATGAGCCTCTGCGGCATGTTTGAAGAACGTGTTTTCTATGATTGGCTTTGTGTTAAACAGTCAGTTCGAGGGCTTTGCCTCATTTCCTGTGAGTTGTGTTATGTAACACATGTCAGCAATGTATCCAGCAATAAGATGGATTATCCCTATAGGCCTTTGTTTTTTTGGCTAGTAGTCAAACATTGTGGATGTGGGCTGTCTTATATAACACCCCAGGACCACTATGTGACCAGTTTTTATTGAAAGACTTAAAATAAAACATTCTGTGCCTATTTTTAAGCAAAAGAGTCAACTATGACTGTGGGGGATTTCAAATTATTGTCCCTAATCTTTTCTCTCCCACTAGGGTGTGTGTGACATCTCCCCCTGCCCTCTGTTACCTCTGAACCCTGAAGCCAACCTTCTCCCACTCCTCTCCCTGAGGCCAGACTGGGATCCATGGCGCTGGGTAAGCTGTTGAGTTTCGGGAAGCAGTTGCTGAGAGTGAAAGTGGTGGACTGTAACGCAGAGGACTCCCGCCTGTCCCGATGCCTCAACACTTTTGACCTGGTGGCCCTGGGCGTGGGCAGCACCCTGGGCGCTGGCGTCTACGTGCTAGCTGGCGCTGTTGCACGAGAGAATTCCGGTAAATTAACGTTGCTGCAAATGTACTGTCAAGAAGACGTCTTGTGAGACAAATCTTAAAGCCTCTGATCATATGATATATATTGTCCCGCCCCATAGGTCCTGCTATTGTGCTGTCTTTCTTGATAGCAGCCTTGGCCTCAGTGTTGGCCGGCCTGTGCTATGCTGAGTTTGGAGCCCGTGTTCCAAAGACAGGCTCAGCTTATCTTTACTCCTATGTGACTGTAGGGGAACTCTGGGCCTTTATCACTGGATGGAACCTCATCCTCTCCTATATCATTGGTAAATATTATGGAACTCTGTATTTACTACTATGTTGTTTCCTTTTTGTGTTTTTTGTGTTCACATGCGGATAAAGAAACAGATTGAGAGAGTACAACAAAACAACCAAAAGCACCGACACCACAAAACCTACCTCAACCGGTCTTTCTCCATCTCAGGTACCTCCAGTGTGGCCCGAGCATGGAGCGCTACCTTCGACGAGTTGGTAGGGAAGCGCATAGAGCAGTTCTGCAGAGAGTACATGTCCATGAATGCACCGGGTGTATTGGCAAAGTACCCTGACATGTTTGCTGTTGTCATCATAATCACCCTCACAGGTAGCTGACAACTTATTACCTCTCCAGTTCAGTCTTCTTTACTGAAACAAGTTGTAATTTCCTTTTTCCTTTCCATGTCTTCTCTATTTCTCAGGTCTGCTGGCATTTGGGGTCAAAGAGTCAGCCATGGTGAACAAGATTTTTACGTGTATCAATGTCCTAGTCTTGTTGTTCATGGTGGTCTCTGGTCTGGTCAAAGGTTCTTTGAAGAACTGGCATCTTGACCCTGAAGAGATCCTACATGCCAATAATACCAGTAACTTCAGCCTCAAGTAAGAACTAGGTGTGGGAATCATCAGAGGCCCCACAATACAATTTTTTTTACAATATTTACATGTATGTCACGATATGATATTATTGCATTTTTCAAAATAGTATGATATTCTGTGATAAATTGCAATTTCTTATCTTTTAAACTTGAAATACGTTTCTGTGAAACAGACTATGTTATGTTTGATACTTAATGGTTCTCAGTTAAGCTGGGTAATCCACAGACCGTACGGCTTAGTTTGTTTGTAATTTGTGTGAACATGTCTTTTTATCACATACAGGTTATTTTTTTGCTGATTTTAATAATTCTTTCCTTCTTTGTTCAGTCTGACAGACATCCTGCCAACCAGAGAAAATTTAGGAGAGGGCGGCTTCATGCCGTTTGGTTTCACAGGTGTCCTATCAGGAGCTGCTACCTGCTTCTATGCTTTTGTCGGATTTGACTGCATCGCCACCACAGGTCAGTGCTAGACGAAAGCAGAAAACGCTCCCTCGGTTGGCCTTGTTCTCCTCTTTTTCCACATGTTGTATGCCTTCGACTGCTTCCTGGGTATGTGTCAGTATTTGAGGGAGGTGGGGGTGTTGTTACTCAATCTAGAGTTGGGACCATTTCCACCATAAGCTTGTCTAAACATCAAAAATTGTTACATAAGAAGGACAGGGCAGAGTGAAAAAGATGCAGTTTAGTGTGTTTGGCCCAATTTAGCTTTTGGTAAAATGTAAAGCACTGTGACACAGGGGCAAACAACATGGTACACGGTTTGAGGAGAATATGTTCCACATGTTGATCTACACTGTGCAGATCTGTTACTGTTGGTGTGTGTCTTTATGCATGTAGTTGTGTTTAATCGGTTCAAGGCCTCTGGATCGTAAAAAAAAAGAAGAAGAAAAAAGGGAGAGTTTCTTCCAGTTTGCCTGCTCCCTGTCCCCACAGGGTTTTCCCACCCCTCTTGTTCCTGACTTCTAATTGGTTAGCTAGAGGTTGACCCTGAGTGATTGCTTGAGTATAACTTGTGGGGGCTTGTCTCTCACACACACACTCTCAGAAAGCACTAGATCATTATAGCATGTGTGTATTCGGGCTACCAACCCGTAACGTTGGCATGAAGCCATCATCCCTTTCCCGTCCGCACGCACACATAAACGTAGACACCCGACCTTCCAATAATCTTAGCCAATCAGCCTCTGTCCCCTGTCATGAATAGTGGTGTAGGAGAGGATCCAGACAGTGTTATACATACTACATCATCGCAATGTGATTTCACTGCAGAACAAGTCGTGAGTGTTTGCCTGAGGAGCTCTGTTGCATAATCATCTGCAGCTAAATAGTTGGGTTTTTCAGTCTTGTTGGTGCACAGGGAAAATCCTTGTTCAGTTTATTGCAAAGCATGGTGCAAAATGTTTCTTTACTACATCTGTTAGCCCAGTTTTCCACATTTGCTGGAATTCTTCCAATACAACCATAAAAGAGTAAATGGTGTGTACAATCTGCTCAAACCTTGCATTACAGTGTGGTAAATGTGGAAATGTTGGGCTGATGCAGTAAGTTGCACAAATGGCTATTTAAGAAAGTAAAAGTGATAGTCTCCCAAGTTAAATGCAGGAAATAGTTTCTTTATCCTTTGTGACTGACAACAATAAAATGTTTTTTTCCATTTGGTAGCACACATATGTGGCACCGCCCCATGTTATTAAGCAGTTCATTTGAACACCGGGACTAATGCTAATGTGTGTCTTGAAACAAAAGGCAGGATTTTTTTCCTTTAAAAAAACAAATGCAAATGTCAACACCTGGTGAAGTGATAATTAGGCAAATTTTTACTTTTGCACCGTTTAACTGTCTGCTCCTTGTCTACGCCTTAGGTGAAGAGGTGAAGAATCCCCAGAGAGCCATCCCTATTGGCATCGTATCCTCGCTGCTTATCTGCTTTGTAGCGTACTTTGGTGTTTCTGCTGCCCTCACCCTCATGATGCCATACTACCTGCTGGATAACAACAGCCCCCTGCCTGTAGCTTTCAATTATGTGGGCTGGGGAGGAGCCAAATATGCTGTAGCTGTAGGCTCTCTTTGTGCCCTCTCTACTAGGTAAGCAGTCACACACACCTGCACTTGTCTGCCATTAGCTTTAAAATGTGTCTTCATTCATCTGCGTGTGCATGTGTGTGAGACATAATGTATATTTAACTTCCGAAGGGATTTGATCCCTTGGCTAAAAATAAGAGCGCTGCTAAGAATATATTGTACTATCAGTGTATGTGATTATGTAACTCAAGTCACCAAAGGCTACCAAAAGTTGCTTTTTAATAATAATCCGTTTTTAACAGTTATGGTGGAGTTATTGTACATACAAACCTTTATTTTGTATGACTGTTGTATTAATAAATAATTGTTGATTCTATTCTATTTTGGATTTTAAAAAGTATGCGTAGTATATTTAACATTGATTTTAATGGTTAATGGGTGTGAACAGATGTCTGGTTTTATATTAACATATTCCTGCATTGCACTGTTACATGTAAATGTGCTGTATGATTTTCCTTGTATCTGTGAGGTCTATGTCTGACGACCGATCTCAAAACCCCTTTTGAAGGTCTAGTCTCAGATAAAGAGGATTCTAGATTTTATTTCAAGACCGGTCAAGACCACAACTGCAGAGATATCACTAAATTGCCTCTGCATTGTCTAATTGTGCGTCTTAACATCATTACTGTGATTAGATGTAAAACATCCTGCTTCAAATGCAACCAATTACTTGACTCATTTCTTATTTGAAATGTGTTACTGTTAACCCCCTTTCCTCACCGCCTTAACACGCACGCCCAAGAAAATGAATGCGAGAGTCTGGTCTTGGTCTTGACTCAGTCTCAACCCCCCAAAGTCTTGGTCTTGACTTGGTCTCTATACACTCTGGTCTTGGTGATGACTTGGTCTCACTTTAGGTGGTCTTGACTACAACACTGGTGGATACTATATATATCCTGGTCTCCACCCCCATTTCCCCAACCCCCACTGGGAGCCTGCTTGGTGCTTTGTCCCCTATCCCCCGTGTGATCTGTCTGAGGGCTAACAATGGGCTGCTTTTCAAGTCCACTGCGAGGATCAGCCCCCACACCAAAAGCCCACTAACTGCAACCCTTACCTTGGCATTGGGGCAGGTGAGACACTAACATGCATGTTTTAAATCAGCATCTTTTTTATCACCAGGTTGTTCTTTGTCATTTTTCTAACATGGGTCAGTGGAAGAAGGAATTTAAACAACAAAACTAAAGTGCTTGCAAAAGTAACCAAATACTTCTACAGTGAATAGAGAGCATGTGGATCACCATATTTGGTATTTAAGGAGGAGAAAAAATGCATGCTGGCATATCCTTGACCCAACATCATGCCCCTGCTGCTCTACATTGCAGCCAGTCTCGTATCCTGTTGCCCGTTCTCCCACCCTAATCCTTAACTCCCATCTTGCTAACCGTTTTCATCATCTTTTGCAAATTCTTCCCCTTTTTCCCTTATTGACCTCCTTTAATGCTTTATTCCCCCTTGTTCCTCTACCCTACCCCTTTGTCCCAATCTGATGTTTTTCTTCCCACACATCCCAAGTCTGTTGGGTTCCATGTTCCCCCTACCCCGTATCATCTTTGCCATGGCTCGGGATGGCCTGCTCTTCTCCTTCCTGGCCCACATCAGCGAGAGGAAATCCCCCATAACGTCTACTGTCGCTGCCGGGGTTATGTCTGGTAAGATGGATAGGGAATGTGAAATAGGGATACATAAGGAAAACGGAGGCATGTATTTGAGGAGGGGGAAGAAGAGAGAGGAGTTAAGAGGGCTGTGGCATACATAGGAGAAGAAAGGTATGAGATGATGTGAAGAGTTTGTTTTTTAAACCAAGAGAGAAAAAAAAGTACAACCTGAATGATCAACTTTGACCTCTTTGCCATACACAAAGCAACAGAGAAAGTGTGGCATAACCATTACTTGTAACCATTTAAACATGTAAACCATTTGTTACTGTCATTTCATTTCCTATTGAAAATGTTTGTGCTGTAGTAGCACACAGCAGTGCTTTAAGCTTAATGCTAATGTTAACATATAACATGCTCACAATTGACAATGACAATGCTAACATGCTGATGTTTTCACAGTATGATTTTAGCTTGTTAGCTAGCCAACATAGCTAAAAAGTAAAAGTTACCACAGAAGACAAAGACTTTTAAACTCGATGTTCATGGAAAATCAGTGGATCATTTCTAAAAGTCATTACAGTCCTTTCTAATCATTTTGTACAGTAACAAAGCATCCCAGGATCAAAATAAGTGTTATAATATTACCAACCCTTTCTTTTTTTCTCTCTTTCTAGCTATCATGGCATTTCTGTTTGACCTGAAGGACCTGGTTGACCTGATGTCAATAGGGACGCTGTTGGCCTACACATTAGTGGCTGCCTGTGTTTTGGTTCTCAGGTCAGTGGAGGGACATAAGTATAGACTTTCACCAGGGAAACTGGTTTGGGGAAACAGAGTAATTTTATAGTTGGTCCAGCTTGAATCTGAAACACTTAATGCTTTAGTGTGTAACTTTTTGATATTAATGAACGTCCGTTACATTCAAGACATTGCCAAATGAGTTGCTACAAAGCTAATTAAGACTATCATCTTTACACAACTCTCAATGTATTTCTCAGTATGTTCAGAAGATTGTATCATCCGCTGACTTTCCAACGCAGAAACTCTTTTCTGAAGAGTTCATCATGATTTTTTATTCCTAAATGTCATCTTTGGCTACGAGCAACTGCATGGAGGAAGGGTGGTGGCGCGTGCGTGATTACAAAAGGCTGTATCATGTGGACGCGCCATCAGTGTTGTTGTCATTACGTAAGATTCCTCATGGGGGCGACAGAAACTACGCACTATAGCTTTACCAGTTCCACCACCATTGTTTGTATCTCATTTTAGCAAACAGTGAAAGTCTTGTTGAAAGCAGTTTCCTACTCCGTTGATTTACCACCACACAAATTATGACAGCAGTTGACACTACAATATGATTGATATTACTAATAGACATTGTGCACTGGTGTTGCATTGTGCACTGGTGTGTGCTCTTCTATTAACTATTTTCAGTGATGTGAATACATTGTAAAGTCGCAATGCTAAAACTGCTCGGTGCGTGTTCTTTTTGATTGCGTCAGGTACCAGCCCGAGCAGCCCAGTCATGTGTATCAGATGGGAAATACCCACGATGATGTGGACCTGGGCGACGGCATCAGTGTCCCCAGTATGGGTATCCTCCCCGGTGTGGAAGAGAGATTCAGCTTTAAAAACCTCCTGTTCCCAAATAACCCCGAGCCATCCACACTTTCAGGCTTTGCTGTCAACACCTGTGCCTCTCTGATGGGTAGGTGATCACACATTGAATGGATTAATTTAAAATATATTAACTGAGTCCCGCTTGTTAAATTAAATGGCACTTATGCAGAGTCATACTTGAAATGACATACAAACATATGTACTTCTGCAGGATTGTTGATCCTGGTGTTCAGTATACTGGCAGTGCAGGGAGGCGCTGCTGTGTGGAACATCGTAGCCCTCAGTGTCATCTTCATGGTGTGTCTTCTCCTCACCTTTATCATCTGGAGACAGCCTGAGAGCAAGACAAAACTGTCCTTCAAGGTTTGATTCCAGAAATTTAGTCTGTGTAGGATAGTCTGGATTACAAATTTGTATTTATTTCAACACACTTTATGTTTGCTCATCACAAGTCTCCATGTCTCCTTTTCTATATTTGACTCCTAAGGTTCCACTGCTACCCTTTATTCCAGTGATCAGCATGTTTGTAAATGTTTTCCTGATGATGCAGCTGGACAGAGGCACTTGGATACGGTTTTCTGTATGGATGGCTATAGGTAGGTAGTCTCTCCAGGGTTTCAACTGAATTACTATTTCTAGAATTTGTATTGATCCCATAAAAGCAAACAGTCTTTTGACTTAACACCTTTCACTTGAATGTCTCTGGCTAAAAACAATAGTTGGTTGTCCTACTCATACCCTTCACTGCAGAGGCTCTCAGACTAATTACACACTACTGGAACTGTGTTTGCTTTAGTAATTTAAAATAGGCAGTCCAACAAGGTGAAGGTTCAGTCACCCTTATTATGTCGTCATTATGTAAAACACAGTTGCGGGCAGGAACTGTTTTGAAACATGTCTTACACTGCTTTTTCAGGTTTTGTGATCTACTTTGGCTATGGGATTCATCACAGCGTTGAGGGCACTCGTCATCGCTCGCTAGAAACAGAGATGAACGGCTTCAAGTGCGACCATGATTCAGGAGCCATGTCACTGGAAAAAGAGGCCTTCCTGCGCAATGGCGTCAATTCCAGGGAAGAGGACGATGAAGATTTGTAGGCACATTAAAACATGCTGTGTACATCTTGACCTCCTCTGACGCCAGTCTGCCTGTGTAAGAATATTTTTCACTTGACGACTCCCTGTCATTCAATGGCAGTACTCCCTTTGGGGGAAAGTAATCATACATAACTTTGACCTAAAATTCCCATAACTGTGACTTTCCCTATTGACTCGTGAGTAGAAAACTGGTGACAATACTCATGCAAAAAATAGAACTTCTTGAGCCATAATTGACATGTTCTATTAATTTAGTATTTTGTAACACACTACGTTACCCTTTTTGCTTGGCCTTGAGCTTCAACTGCTCGTTATTGCTTGGCTTCTGGGGGGTGGGGGCTCATGTTTGAGAAATTTCAGTGTTTCAGGATGTTGAGTTGAGGTCTGGGTTACATTGCTGGCAGTCGGACTGTGTGCACATGTGTAACAGCTTTTGTCTGGGTACGAGAATCTTTTACAATAAGACATCTGTTGTAATATTGTATTACCGTCCCTTATGCATATATATCTACATACTTAAGCAAATTTGATAAAATACAGATTGGTTCCAATAGCTATATTCTTTTAAACCTGACAACTCTTGTGTAACTGATATTGAAATGCTGCTCTAACTCTCCTCCCCTGAGAGACAGGGAGACACTGTGAGAGCTTGCACAATGCACTGCAACACACTTGTCAATGATATAATTACCCCTGTTCACTAGCAGAAAAAAGAAGTTGAGGCCAATGGCTGCACAGTATAAGTGGGCCAGCAGGAAGCTGTAGCTTACGCTTACCATCAGTCCAATTTCAGGTCCAAAGGATTACATTGATACCAGCCATCAAAAGCCTTGGATCTGGCACAAAATTGTGATGCAGAAACGTCTGTAAGAAGAGATCACACAACAGATCCTGTTGGACAGTTCCTTACGCTGGGAGACAGAGAAAGTGATTGGTCTAATGCTTTGTTGACACGGAATGAAAAAATATGCGCCATTCACAGCAGTGTAAATCGTTCAACTTGCACAAAGAATTTGTGTGATTCTGTGTCAGGAAAGCCAATCAGCATCCAGATACTCCTGAAGTCCTGACTTGGTCTAATCTGAAATGGAAGAAAAAAATACTGTATCCGTCTATGAGCAGCGAAATCTACTGAGCTTTGTGTGGCTGTGAATGATGTTATTAATCCAGACATGACAGCATTTGGTTTTCTGGCAAATCTGGGTTTTCCACAACAGATACAAAGCAGCAATAGTGGTTATTTTGGCCATGGTTGATGACTGGAAGAAACGGGGTTGGTATCTTCATGTAGCCCCTCCTCAGATACCTGATTTTACACACTTTTCACAATACCAACGAGCCTATTTGGGATATTTAATACCCTTAGCAAACATATGGAATCTGGTTTGTGACTCCTCATGCATGTTAAGCATCAGATGAAGACATTGTGAGTTGCTGAATGTCAGTTAATCTCATGTAACATTAGATGATATATGATTTTCACAGTGCTGGCTGCTGTGTCTTTTTGCATCTGTAGCTTGTAAGATTTATCTTCTCATTTCAAAAAATAATACAGGTTGACTTTTTTTCTTTCTTCTTAAAATCTTCAGTTTGGAAGAACGTGTTAATTTATTTTTCTTATTTTATTACCCGCTTCCAAAAAACACGGTCATTTCCAGTGTGCTCTTCAGATTATTAATTTGATTCAACTTAATATTTACAGTTAAGTAAAAGCCTATGAAGAATTTGATCAGGTAGGATTTTGTCACACTTTATTACATACATTTATTTACATACATTTTTGTTATTGTCAATAAAATATCTAGTGCTTTTAGATATTTTCTTTTATCATAAACATTGATTAAGCAATGCACTGGCATAAAGCAGAGATGAGGAAAGAGTTCAGAGGTCTGATAATCTCACTTCTTTCTAAAACCACACCCACAGTTTTTACATTTTCAAACTCGTGGTGACTGACGTTACCACAAGTAACACGGCTTTAGGCAATTCATCCTACACAACAGGTGTTTCACACAAGTTTTCATGCAGTGTTACTCCCCAAAAACTGCAAACAGACTTTGGTGTGGAAAATGTGTGTACTTCCCCATGAATGTTTAATTCATAATTTAAATGCAGACCTATTCATCAACACTTATATCATGTTCCTATTAATTTGAACCTTTACTCTAAGTGCACTCATTGTAGTTCCGGGAGTCCTTCACAATACAGTGGCTGTCTATAAAACATGTACAATCAAGATTGTGTATATAAGATTTTGTTTATATTTCTTGTAGTAAATTATTTGTAAATTGGAGAAAAGGCTTATATTATGTTGCCCTGTTTGTGTCTGACATTGTTGTTCTTATATTGTGTTTACTTGATCCTCAGGGTTGGCTAAATCACTGCCTTCACCTTTTATTGGCATGACTTTAGCCATTATTGCCAAATTAAAAAGTGCAGTTAGAACACTATAACTTTGGGATATTGGGATGATTGTGGCAAAAACAAGTTTTATTCACAAATTGTGGTCATGGGCTATAGTAGGAGTGGAATAATCACATTACTTCTTCAGTAAGTATATTGGGTCAACAATGCATTACTGACAGGGGTTTTGGTAATTTGTTTACTCAACATTTTTAATATATCTTGTTGAATTGTTACACAAAGTAATCATACTGAAATTCATCAATATCTACTGTTTTGATAATTCCTCAACAAAAACTTGCTGTTTCACCAATAGTCAAAGCACATACAAAATCCCAAAATTGTTATGTTTCAAAGAAATCTAACTATGCACAGTATAACAACAATTCAAGTGATTTCTGTTTTAACGTTTAGTCTCCTTGTTAGTTGTGAATATACAAAGGGATTCATCTGTATTTGAAAATATATCTTCTGGTGTAATCAGTACTTGTTTTTTTTATTTTCTGCCATGCCAAACCTCAGTGTTTACTTTTTTTTCTGAAATGAATAGGATTGTATGTCCAAACATGTATATTATAAATAAAATATAATAAAGACGGAGCATTTTTTTCTCTTCTTTGGTGCTGCTTTAAACCCCTACTGACCTATGGCTTTACATAACATCTGTCATATAATGTGCCTTTTGATGTTTTAAAATCCATCACTAGTGTTGATGGCTTCATGTTTGATGTGGTTTTGATGTGTTCATCTCTCAGAAGTTTCCGTTCCTTTTTTTACTTTTCTTCTTTCTTGGTCGTTGGCTTTCAGTGTGTTTAAAATGTGTATAGTTAATGTTGAAAAAGCACAAAAACAGTCAGTAAATTTGTATCACATACATGGTTTTGCCTTTTGTTATTCATTATTAGCTTTAAACGGAGCTTTTAGGTATGCACCTGTCTAATGCCAGAATAAACTGGCTTCCGGATTTTACAATGTTAAAAAACTGTCTGACACGTCACTGACTAACAAATGAAAAAAGACAGATATTGCCCTTTTTGTTACATTTTACATTTTACATTTTACATTAAAGTAATTGTGTGTGATTTAAAATGTCTTTACTTTGATCCCATCTGGTAGTATTGGGACCAAACTGACCCAGAGATAGTGAAAATACGGGTCTGAAAGCAGGATCATAGTTTTTAGAAACAAAAAGTAATGCCCAATCACAAAATCCCACATAGAAAAATAAATACCAGTATCAACGTGTAGGCTAAATTGCAGGCACCTGCTGCTATAAGTGAAGACATTGTTTTGCTTGTCCTTTCATCCTTGTCCTTTTTGTCGAAGTCAGTGTATGTTTGATGCATCATTCTTGTCAATAAAACGGGCTTTATCTCCAACCAGACTACTTCGGGGGGCTTTTTATTTTGAAATCCACTGATTTTATCGGCTTTTCATCATCTCGTCATGCGTGAACCAGCAGAGAGCGCAAATGTGTTGAGAGTAAGAGAGAGAGAGAGAGAGAGAGAGAGAGAGAGAGAAGCCCGGTTGCCTGATGGAAGGATGCTCTGCCAGGTGTCGGCTGCAGCATCAGCACCACTCCACCTCCTCCTGTCCGCAGCATCTCTCTCTCTCTCTCTCTCTCTCTCTCTCTCTCTCTCCCTCTCTCTGAGAGTGGAAAGACATGCATGTGTTTCGTTTTGCAACTCAGCTGCCTTTGACCGACATTCTCAAATTAATCAACTCTAGAGAAACCTGAAGGTAAGTCGCACAACTGAAGACAACCTTCCTTGTTTTGTTTCTGAAACGATGCTTCGGAGTCGAGCGTCGGTTTCTTGAAGAAGTGTCGCACGTATTTTGCTTGTAGGATTCGGGTCTCGGTGCCGACTCGGTTCGCGCAGCAATCTAAGCTAAATACAGATCGGAAGGTTTAGTTTTCGCAGGGCTGATGCAGTGCAGCTTGTGGGGGAATTTGTGTTTCTGCGTCAACAACAAAAAGGCTGTAATGTTGAAGTTGACCCGCAGATCGCAGCTATGCTGGATGTGGAGCAGGAGGCTTAAAGGAGAGCAGAGCGTGCCGCGGTTGGAGAGAGAGTGAGGGCAGACAGGGAAGAGCAGGTTGCTGTGATGGATGGAGCAGGTCAAGTCTCTGTGGGTGATGCTAATGATCAGACATAGATTATCCAGGCTTTAGATCTGACTCCAACCATGATCCACTGCACTGAGAGGTGACAATAAAGATACTTGAATTCCCTTTGTAAGAATTTGTATTTGTTAGTTTTGGGCATCGGATTGTAGCATATTATAATAATTTCTGATATAAGGAAAAGAGGAACAAATGCAAAGCCCAATCCTTAAATGCCACAGGATGTTTTATAGTTGTGTTATAGGCTAGTGTTGTTAGGCTGATTAAGGCATTAGCCATTTAATGGAAGTTTTTTTTTTTTTACGATAAATATAATAAAGATAAGCCTTGTTCAGAGACTGATCAAAAAATCAAAGAAATAGTTTGCACGATTCTGCACAGATTAGTGTTTCATTTTGTAAAATACTTCCATTTTATTCCAGTTTGATCTTCTCCACATTAACACCACCAGACCTCACCTCTATTCTTTATCGTCTAACTCCTGTGCAAAGCCCAAGGAGCCAAGTGTACAGTATTTCTTTGTGCTTTAGTTACTTTTGCAACGATTCCCATGATCTCAGTCTCACCTTTAGGCTTCGTAAAGGGGAGGCGGTAGAGGAAAGACACGAAGGAATGGATCAAACAAAGGTGAGAAGATTGATGGCATGTCTTTCCCACTCAGCTGTCTCTTATTTTGATTGATCCGTGTCTGATGATCAGGTTGTCCTTGAGACTGTGCAGGTGGATGTTTACCTGACTTTGTTCGGGTGTATTACTTGTGACTTAAATTGTTCAGCTTTGCAACTGTGTGAGGGTTCACAGTACACCGTTTAGCATTGGGCTGAACTGTCCAGACATGTGGTCAATAGATTCTACCCTGTGTATAAAATATTTGCAAAAAGTGTGGGGTTTTTTTTGTCAAGTGAAGTTGTCTGCTGCTATTATCGATCCCAATATCAGAGACTTCCCGCATTGATGGATTTCCCAGTCCGTCTTGCTAAATCTTGCCAATCCCTCCTAGTCCTGTTAATGTGGAGGTTGACTCTGAATCAAAGTAGGGCAGCAGAGCCGGTGGCCTTGGCTGTAGCTGCTGTTCCAGATGCTGGTGCATGTGTGATTGATTCATCACATCTGACCTCTGCAACGTCTGAACAGCGATCAATTTAGCAGATCTTTGCCAGGAAAACCACTCGCAGCAGTGTGTGTTTGTGTGTGTGTCTGCATGCATGTGTGTGTTTTGTTGAAGTGCTTGGCCTCAGGTGCCTATGTATGTGTGTGTGTGTGTTTCTGCAGGTAAGACAATGTGTCACAAAGCCTGAGTGTAGTACACCGGTGCAACCAGCAAGGTCATTTTATAGGACAGAACAGAGGAGAAGACGGAGGAGTGAGGCAATAGAGATGATACGTGAAGGAGAGAGAGAGAAGTATGTCAGTATGCCTCTTAATTTCTTTTTAAGCCTATGTGTATTCCCAAGTCTTTTTTTTTAAACATGTATTGTTTTTCTTTTTTCTTTTTAATTTAGACAAAAGTATTGTGCTATTGATACCACAGTGGAACAGGTTTTGTAGAAGTAGTTAAATGTGTGTTTGTGAGTGTGCGTGTGTGAGTGCGTGTGCGTGCGTCTGTGTGCGTCTGTGTGTGTGTGTGTGTGCGTGTGTGCGTGTGGGTTGACTCAGTGTGAATGAAGTGTCAACACACATGCAGACACACATTCTCAAATCCACGCTGTCTTTGTCTGCAAGGTGGCAATGAGGTTGTTGTAGCTCCTCCCCTGCAGTCACAGGCAGGACATCAGAGGGGGAATTGAGAGGCATGCCTTGGCTTATGACACACTCACACACACAAACGAACACACACACATACACACACACTTCCCCATTCTGTGGGGAGTCAACATGAAAGACCTTGTGTGTGTGTGTGTGTGTGTGTGTGTGCATGTGCATCCATTTGCTGAATTTGAGCAGTCAGTTTAACAGAAGTACTCTTTTATTCCTTCACTTTTTTTAAATGTATTTTTTGTGTAATTTAAATATTTGTCAGCGAGCTACAGCCCTTATGAAGCAAATAAATGCTACTGTATAAATGATGCTAAAACAAGTGTGTGTAGCAGTGTTTTTAGGACAGAGCTGTAAAGTGCTTTACTTAACTTGACTGTAAAAAGCCACAGAATCATTCATTATTTATGGTACTTCTCCAGACTGTCCATCTACATTCTTTTTGAACCTCATCTATGTTCCCAAATGTAAACTTATATGTCAGAAAGGCAACATACTGTATGTGAACCCAAAAACTGAGCTTCTTTCCTCAGGAGTTCTTTGCCCTGTCCTGTACTCTCTCATCTTCCTTGGTCCAATGTGTGAAAACACCCTGTCTTTTTCATAAACTCACACTGCCACTCATTACAATCATTACCATACATTTTTTTGCACATCATCACTACCCCAAAAAACCCTCAGCTTGCTCTATTCTTTGCTCACCTCTCAATGATCCTTTGCCAGTTTTCCCTCCCCCACACCCCTGGGTTTTGCACATTACACATGCATACACACTCACTCCTTGCAATACAAACTAAATCCCCCACACCCCCATTCTTCTCTACTCCCTCATCACTCTCTGCAACATAATGTGTTTCTATTATAATTTTTTCCTAAAAGAAACAGAAGTGACTCAGCCCGTCTAAGTTGCACTCGGCTTTTCTTTGTCTGGGCTGCCTCACCTTCCCAGCTTTATGTCTGACTGTGTATGTCTGTGTGTGTGTTTGTGTGAGCATATGCCGACTTCCTCACAGTCCCACAGAGAATTCCACTATGATTAAATTCCTTGTTGGCAACTGCTCTGCAGTTGACATGAACTCTTTTTCTTTCCTCTTTGTCCCCTCATACAGTTTTACCCACCAGCCATGCAAGAGTTAATTTTTCGCTGCGACAGGAGTGAGGGTAGTGGGTGGAGGGGCTTTGCTAATAACAATGCAGTGCAACCAGCAACCAGCGTGGACAGACACCGTTTTTCTACTCTCCTCCATTCCACCCCTGTCTATGTTTTAACTGAAGGGCTCAATGAACCAAAACACCCAAGTCTAATGTCTTCCTCGTCCTAATTCTCTCCCACTGTCTTTAGCAGTCAGTGTATTTCTAATCACATTAATCTCTTTTCCAGCTCCTCGTTTGTTCCCAACTCATCTCATTCCCCTTGTCATTTCTCTTTTCATTTCCTGTACATTTGTCTTCCATTTATCCATGCCAACTACAATTCATCCTCATAGGCGTACCAAATCTAAACCAGTCGGCAAAAGCTAGACAATGTCTGATTTACTGGAGACTTATTCCCAGTACTTGCCAAAAGCAACACTGAAAAAATAAGAATTAAGGAGATTTTTCATCAGGAAGTGTGTTTTTGCAAGCCACATTTTCTCCCAGTGAGAAGCTGTCTCTTTGTCACTGCCTGTGTAGTTGTGTGTGTAGGTATGAGTAACTTTGCATGCATATGTGCAAAAGCATTCTTTGAGCTTACGTAAAACAGTCTTAGTTCAGGATTTGAATGTTCTTCGGGATGTTCTGTTTTACTTTTTTAGTACAGCTTGTCTAATTTTCAGCTGTGTGAATAACAAAGAGACAAACCTTGTGTGTTAATGTGCGTTGATGGATGGATGTGTGAACACATGCCTCTATTTTTCATTTCGCTTTAGCTAATAAATCCTATTAGCGGCATATTGTGATTTTTTGACAATTACATGCCGACATGCCTGTGCCCAATTCAGAAATAAATCAGCTTTTATTGCAGATGATCTGATTATCTCATTCTCCTTATTCAGTTAAGTATGACCACCCACTCTGACCTGAGATCTTGCAGAAATCCTGTTACAGTCCCCCCTTGCGATATAGAATGACTCCCTCTGGGGTACAAAAAAGGCATCCGACTGTGTGTGTGGGGGAGTGGAGTGGGAGAGAGAGACAGAGAGGGGGCGAGAGAGGAGGGATTATTTGGGCAGATGTAGTCTGCTGATGTGCCGTATATATAAGAGTGAAAATGGGATTGATCGCTTTGCCCTGCCCTAATTAACTCTGTATTATTACGGTGGAAGAGGAGCTAGAGGAGGGAGGGAGAGGAGGAAGAGATAGAGACATTGTGGATAAGGAGCTGCTCTGTTGTTGTTTTCTTGATGCACATCATTACAAAAAGTGCAAAGCAACCAAAGGATGCTGGATATTTCTGCTTCACTGTTCTCTGTGATGGTAATCACTTTGCTTTGCATAGTGAGTTATTGCTTGGTTCACACATACAAACACTCAGGCACAGTTTTAGTGAATCACCACTTGTAAAATTCTGTCTACAGGGTGTCTATTGTGTCTTCTGTGAGTGTTTAGCTTATTTCAGTGCTATTTCTGTCTGTTGTGTCTCTGACAGGGATAGGAGGAGAAGGAATGGATGACTAAAGCTTAGCTTTTTTTCTGAATAGACTTTCTCACTAAGCTTTATCCTGCTGGATGATTGTATGTGAGTAGAATACAAAGTACAAGAAGAAGAGAATACTGTCCTGGATTTCTTTTTTTCAAAATGGACAAGAGGATGATTTCGGTGTGTGCAGCATTTGTCGGTTTATTTTTAAATATACTTTCACAGAAAACAACATTTCTAACACAACACAGGAAAGTGTACAAGGACATGCAATGATGATGTCATTAGACATCAATTGCATGCTTGCAAAGAGCATGTGCTGTATTAAAAGGATTGGAGCTTACGGATAACTGCTACATTGCATTTTAATGTAAATTCCGCACTAAATCTAATTATGTCATGTGCTGACACTCAGGAGTCATAAATTATGGTTATTCACACATCGCCGCTCTGTCCATTTGTGTTCCCGCCTTCTCTTTTGCAGAAGTATGTGTGTGTGTGTAAATATGGAAGAAAAAGAGATAGCACAGGAGAAATGTGTGTGTTGTTGGGGTTCCCCTGGGACCAGGGAGCTATAAAACCTGTCTGCTCTCCAGTGGGGGAGGAGAAGAATAAAGCAAAGTGCCAAAGACAAATGGCTTCTGTAATCGCCACATGTGCTACTGGACCGACAACAAAGACGCTGAGAGTGTGCCTATGCGTGTGTTGAAGTGTGTGTCTGTGCAGGTGAGTGTGTTTGTGTGAGAAACAATGCGCTCCTATACACATACAGTCTTTATGTTGTCACATGTCTACACATGCTTTGGAAAATACAAACCAACTGACTGACACAAGAAAAGGAGTTGTGAGTTACATGTCCTATCTGGCTTGACTTTATAGGCTCATTTAGATAAAGATGTATTAGATTCTGCTGCAAGGGCTACAACATGTTTCTCTGCGATACATCTCTGTGCAGCACTGAACTTTGATCCACTGAATAAAAATAAGATTCTTCTGAGAAGTCTGAGATCAGATGTCTGAGTGTCCCTTAGATCAAGTAAGTGATACATGATTCAAGGCAGCTGTCTAAAAAAGCACAGCCTTACGTAAAAAATAAAAGCTACTTTTGTAGTGTAAGTATTGTTTTTTGTATTACACATAATACATCTCAAAAGAAAGACTCTGGAAAGAGAAAAAGCTGAGACAGTCCCCTTTGCTCTTTAATAAATCTGGCTATCTTCCATTCAGCAAAATTCGGAAATACAAATCCTCCCCCTTACCTGACCCCTCCTCCCCTACTAATAATTTCCATACAGTCCCTAAGAGAGATACAAGGATAGGCTAGGCCACTTGTATGGGTAGCTCTTAGAGTCTGGGCTTACTCCTATCTTGGCAACCTGCAGAAAAAAAATGTATGAAATGGATAAGATATAAGAAGATGTGTGTTACCATCAAGGGAGTAATTTAGTGCTCATTAGCAATATATATGGTAAAGGAATTTCAGTAATTACTTCACTCTGCACTCCCAGGTTTATATCAGTAAGTCACTTCAGAACGGGGCTTTATAGCTCGTATTATAGAGGTTCAAATGATGTTTTCCCTTCCATCAGCCTAATTATAAAGCAGTAGCTCTGCTGCGTCAACTCTCTTCCTCTTTGTATCCATCTGCATGTCTCATCACTCCCACCTTCTGTCTGTCTCACTTTTCACCCACACAGACCTGCTCACAATCAGAGAAGAAAAAGAGAGGAGGATGGGGAAGGTCTTTCTCTTTTCCATTTCTACTCCACTCTATGTTGTATTTCTCCATTTCCAGCCCCTTAATAATGTGTATACATAATGAGTTCTCAACTCGTCCTTTCCCACCTTCTGAGAGGATGCAGCACTCGATAGGTTAAGGACCACAAATTCCTGTCCTTTACTGAATTTGAACACTGCTGAGATACGGTCTTATCTTGGCTCATCCTCTCATCGCTTCAGCGATCCATCTATCTACCCTCTTGCAAGGATAGGATTTCCCTATGTGAGCAGTATGTACCTGGTGGGGGGAAAACCTATTCCACTGTGTGCGTTTTGTGTGCACTACATGGTCCCGTGGCTGCACATAGCTTTATCCATGGCTGATTATTCACTGTTATCCCAAATTGCTTTGCTAGACAATTGCATGGAAACCTGTTGGTTAAAACCATTTAAGTTCTTCCCTCTAAGTGAAACCTAACATGTCATGTTGCATTAACACAGAGCGGTAAGTTTATGCAGTAGACGGCACAGCCCTATGTTCCCACATTTCAACGATTTTTTTCAAAATTAGGCCCTATGTTCCTACATTTCTAAGATCTTTTTCAAAATTAGGCCCTATGTTCCTAGATTTCTTAGATCTTTTTCAAAATTAGGAAAATTAGAAAATTCCATTTTCATAAATTTGTATAATAATAATTGTAAGAAAAATCGTAGAAATGTGGGAACATAGGACGGACCCGCAGTAGACAAATAAAATAAGCATGTTAAAGGTGCAATATGTAATACATATTTACTGTATTAAATCCAAAAATGACCACAATATGTCACTGCTATACTTCTTTTCTGACAACAATGCTAAATTCAATATTTTGTCCTTTGAAATTTTTGTCCTAGTTCTGTGACAGAACGTCTGTTAGTGTTTTAGCCTGTGTGTTGTTATCAACTGCCCAGTTTGACAGCCAGCCTGGGTTCCCACATATATACCTGTTAAAACAAGCAGCAAACAAACGGACTTGATCAATGGAGATAGATTCTAACCGACCTAAAAAAAACTCTGTTTCTAAACAGTTGCGTGACCAGAGACTTAACAAACACCGGGTAAATATTGGAGATGTAGCTGATTGCAAGATGGAGACAGCTTAGAACCCATAAGGATGCCGAGTACAAATCATGGTTAATCTTTTCGGTATTATAATGTACGGAAAGTCTTACTCGATTGATATAGCTATAACAAATTCCAATGTGATTGCTGACACTGTCAAATGTCGATAAATATGAACACTAAATCAACCATAAAAAATTAAAACCCAGATAACACACCCCAAACACCAACAGAACATTATTAAAACACACTTTAACTAGGACAGAAACCGTTGAGAACATATTGTTTTCTTTCTATGAGCCATTGCACAGATTCAGCACAAAACAGTTCAAATGACCCCGCCCCTCCCATACATACTTAAAGGTCCAATGTGTGGGAATTTCTCCCATCTAGCATTGATATCATAAATCATAATCATCTCTCTCGCGCCACGCAGTTCAAAGTACGTATAACAGCTACGGTAGCCTTCACGCTTCAAAAAGCTTCATCCAGCTATAGCTCAGGCGATCAGGTCCGTTCGTTTAATTTTTATCAATTCCAAAATTCTATTTAAAGATTTGGTGAGTACTACAAACTGTCTTGTTGATGTCAGCCATGTTTCCTCCAAACTTGTCGGGCCGGGAAGCGACGATACCCATTAGCAGCACCTGTGAGTTTATCACGTGACAGCGAAAGGCGTAGCAGTGTGTCCTGTATGTCCCTTACCCGTTAATGTATTTCAAGATGGCGCTTGAATATAGAGCATCTACTCCAGTTCATGCAAATGACAATGTTAAATTTCAGGCCAATAGGAATACTTGGAATTGATAGTGGTGGTAAATATTCATGAAAAAGATAAGTTTGTGAACGGGCAACACAGATTTTGATAATGAACAACTACAAACCTTACACACTGGACCTTTAATATGATCTGTGCATACTTAAGCTGATTATTATAAACAACTAATGTGGTTTAGTAATTAATGTGTTTTTTAACAAAACTTGAAACAATAAGTAGAGACCACTAAAAGTTTAATTTCAACTAAATCTAGGTTTACACTGTTGGTGTGTGTTCTCATGTGAAAGCATTGCACAGCAGAATGTATGCGTGAGCTGAGAGTGTAAAAGCACGAAGCTGACCTTCAGGACAGCCCATCTCTTTCTAACGTTGACCCTTTTTTCCTGATGGAAGACGCAGGGGTCAGGACATGTATTTTCCAATTCCCAGGGATATAGTACTGTCATGACAACAGAAGAAGGGCAGTTTTTTCCTGCTGCTGTTTTCCCAGAGTAGTTTAGACCAAGAAGTTACATCAATTCGGTGAAACAAAGCCTACCTTCATTACTTATTCCAGCCCGGATCAACTTGCATATATGGATGAATAATATCATTCTTTTTACGTCTGGAAAATAACTCTTTTAAACATTTAAATTCTGAAAAAAGGTTACTCTATCATCAGAAGATAAATACATCTCATTTTTTTCATTGTGGATAATTGGTAAAGGAATAAATTAGCTACTATATTTGATTGGAAGACTGTTGGCAACTGTGTATAAACAATTCATGTAGCCTGTGTACTTACTCTCTTTAATACAGTGTCTCCTTTGCTAAAAAAAAAAAAAGAAGGGGCTTGATGATCAAAGATGTTCATATTTGTTGCACTTGTAATAGCATAATTAATATTACATTTAAAGGAAACATCAGCCCCTCACCAACACATCCATGTGATCCTTTTTACTTTTCGCGTGTATGTCATCAACATAAGGCAGTGCGACAGGAGACAGAACTGAAAAAAACCCAATTCAAACAAATGTCTTTTCAAAGCATCACAAGATGCACCAGCTTTTTAAAATGTTTTTTATCATCACAACAGGTCGTTTTATTCAAATGGTCAGGCTGGTTCTTTAGTTCTCTCTCTGATTATGTTTAGGGTTTTGCCAGATTGGTTTTGTCTGCCTCTGCTGCTAGGTGATGTGCAGCCTATTGTAGTTCATTCACTGTGACCAAGCTTAGCACTCAGCCTCCCAAGACTGCTGTCATCAGCACAACCTCTGGTACTACATCAGTGCCGTAATTGATCTGCCACCATGTCCTCTCAGAGAATTCCCTTAACTGTCTCTCTCCCTCTCCAATTCTTCTCTTTCCCCACCTCTTTGAATTGTGTTTTATAATTAGCTAATTATTTGATTGTGTGCACCAGCTAAGGGTAAATATTAGCAGTGTTCACAGAGAGTATGGAAGACAGTGTGCCGTTTATAATACACGTTGTTTGTTTATTAGTCAACCACAAAGAATTTTTCTTCTGCCTCTCTGCAATCATTGAGCTCAACCACAATTTTACCAGTAAAGGAAAGTAATGCTTATTTTGACCAATATCTATCATCTGATCATTTTATAAAATATAATACAGTGTTAAAAGTTTAGATATTTGGTTGAAATGTTTTTTCGAATTGCAATGCAAAACCACCTTCTTTTAACAGTCTCTTCAGGAAACTATGTCCAAATGTCTTCTTAGATTACCTTCAGGAACATGAATCATGTCCTTGGATATTTCCCCTGCCAGTGCATTTTGGACAAACTGCACTTCTGCACCCGATTAGAGCAGCATCAGATGCGTCGTAGACTTTGAGAGCTTTTTCTTTCCTTTCTTTCCTTCCTAGCAGTTCACTCAGTTCAGTGCCACTGGACACATGGAGAAGGCACCTGCTAATGAATACACACTCCCCAACTGCCCATATAATTAGAGGGTGGGAGTTCTATTTGAAACTGGAAACTACTCAAATATTCAGTGTAATGGTTTGAAGGTCTAAATATACAATGTTCACTGTCTACACAAACAAGATGATTTCAAATAACGTTGGTCTATATTAGTTATGTGTATGATGTAGGAAATAGGCTATGTTTTACAAACAAATAAACAAGAGATACTTGCTGTTCAAATGGAGACCATTAATATTCTGCAGTTTTAATGTGTCTGGTTCAAGGCAGAAGAAGAATTCCTCACAGAGCTTTTGCATAATTATGAAGAGAATGAGATGTGAAGAGACACCCGGAAGTCTTTCCTCAGAGAGCAAAAACATAACAGAGTCATTTCATGTTGTTAGAGCAGAGTCACTAAAGTTTCGTTGATGTGTGTTTATTTTTATTTTTATTTTTTTTTAAATACTGCGGTGATTAAACTATCCTGCAGCTATATACTATGTGTATGTATACTGTATATACATCTTTGCCCTCCCTGCCATCTGCTCATCTTTTAACTGTAATTGTTTCAATCGCACCACAGTTGGTTACTTTAAATGGTGTCTACTCAGACAAACACAACAATCCCAGTTTTCTGTACATCCTGCGGAACCTAGTCTTTAAATGAAGCAGGATGTTCCGTTGCTCTGTACAATCGAATCGTGGCATTAGCTAAATCAGCCATATGGCATGTTAAAGAGTACATGCTGAGAGAATGTGTTAACACTCCTGCAGTGATCAGACCTACAGTATGGATTTATCCCTCCTGAGCTGGTGTTTTTACTCAACACCCACACATAATGTTCACGCTTTTCAAATTGGTAACATGCATACACTTCTTATTAGTTTCTACTTATATTCTATTACCCTTTAATCATACTGCTAGTGCAGATGTATTCACCCTATCCACATTCTGCCTTCTATTTTTCAATGTCCCTTGAGGAATAAAGCTCATTACAAAACACTTTGCACCCTTCTCTCTCTTCCTCCTCGCCTGTCTTCATCCAATACCCTAATGTTTATTCCACTTACATACAAACAGTCTGTAGCCTCTCAGCTATCTGCCACTTCTCTCTTTACTTATATCTTTTTATTCTGGACTACACTGTCATAGTTTGATAATTGCATTCCTACTATGAGTGCTGTACTACTCTTGCTGGTTACAACACGGACATTATCACTATATAAGATTACTACTACTATTACTAAATGTATAAGATGCAAATGCTTTTAAAATCGAAGGTAGTTCCAAGACTTGCTCTCTTCCTGGTGTGCTTCCAGTGTCTTTTTTGTTCCATGGGCAGCCAGTAAAGAGTGCAAGATTGTGGGCTGTGCACAGCTGATGTCAGAAATTGCTGCACCTTAAGTGGCTCTATGTGGGGAAAAAAAGACTGAATGGGTTCTGCAGAAGTGGCTGTTGTTCAAGCATACATATTGCATATTCTTACAGTTTCCCTTGTTGTCTTTTATTTCAGATTGAATCATCCTCTATTTCCACAAAAAGCCATCAAATCCAGCTTTGTTAACTCACAGTAAATGCAAGATAAGTGGCGAGTTGAAGTAAAAAGGGTTCCATGAGATGACATTTTGTCCTTGGAATAATCACCTGAAGGGCCATCATCACTCAGACCCTGAAGAGGAGAGACAGAGAGAGAAGGAACACTTTTAACTCTATAGATGGCCTCAACAGCCTGCTGGTGTCTTTGAGCGTACCAAAATAATCGGTCCGACATGAGCATCCCAACTGGTTTTAAAGAACTGAGGGTCAATGTTGATAGAGGAGAAAAGATTGGAAATAAAAGCCAAATTCTGTTCCCACAATCTGGAGATGATAATGCCAATCAAGTATCTGTAATTGGTGATCAAGAAGGAAGAGGATTGATAGAGGATACAGGTTACAGCACAACCTCCATCCCTCCATTGGTCTCACAGAGTGAATCCCCCAACAAGGTAGTGATCTGGGGCTCTGGGCAGCAATGTATGGAGCCTGAGCTCAGAGAGTTTGAGCTTTTGGAGTGTCAGGAGATACATACATTCTTAGGAAACAGGGATCAGGAGGTGGAGGATGAGGATGACGATGGAGGAAGTATGCGGGATGGAAAGGATGAGGGCCCCATGTCCATTTCCTCAAGCTCAACTGCCAGCTCTGCTTCGACCGGTGTGAGGAGAAATGACAATGATAACAACAAAGTGGAGAGCATGATACAGAGGGGCAAAGAGGGGCAGAAAAGGATTGCCTGTCATAGCACAGAAGAGCTAGACACATGTGTGACAGGCTCAATAGAGAAACGGGACACCAGGTCAGGCAGAGACAGGGAGAGACGAAGGGGAGGTCTAAAGGAATCCAAGTCTGAGACAAATGTGTTTGTCTCCAGTCTGTCAGCTGTCTCCTTCAGCGGGAGCCTTTCAAGCGCTCTGGATAGCAGCGGAGAAGTGCAGTCTTTCATCCCTCTGTCCAACTCCAAGACAAACCCTTATCCCAATACAACCAACACTACCTCAGCTCAGACCAGAAGAGGGGCAGGCCCTGTAGATGCCAACTCCCCACCACTGCATCCTCAGGAGAAACATGGCAGTTTCCAATACCACAGCCAAGATCAGAGACAGGAGGAGGGAAGTTATCATCGTAATGGATTGGCCTCCGATGGGGGGCTGGGCCTAAGGAGGAAGGCAGGATTTGAGGAGAGGGTGTTGCCACCACGACGGCAACAGCTCGTCAGACCCCTCTGTCAGACAGAGGTTGGAGGAGCAAGGAGCTTAGCAGAGCCCAATGCTCATCAAGCTGAGACAGAGCAACCTTCTTCCTCAAACCCCTCTCCAGATTCACAGAGTAATGGGTCAAACAGAAAGTTTACAAAATCGTCTTTACGTGAGCCATCAGATTTCTCCAACCTGTACAAAGCACATGGAGTCTTACAGCCCAGGCAGCCCAACCAGGCAGCCCAGAGGGAGGCTCTACCTGTGGAAAAACATTCTGCTCCAACTGCATGGCGTAATTCAAGTCCTTCAAATCCTTCCACTTTCGAGAAGAAACCCCAGACTCAGCTAACATACAGAAGGAATTGCTCTAGTCCCAACAGAACGGAGGTTGATTCTAGGTCATCCACCCCTCCCCACTCCCCTCTCAGGACACCCCAGGGTTCACCACGCAGGCAACCTTCCATGTACCTCGTTTCCAGGAATGTCCCTGGAGTGGTAAGACACATCCCGTCAGGATGCAACTCTGCTGTAATGACATCAGCTCAGGGCTATGGCAACAGTTGCATGAGAGCACCAGTCAAAACAAATATAAGCACAAGTGGAATCCCTAAAGCACCTCTTAACAACCAGCAGAGCTCTAACAACAACCCCAGCCCCAAAGAGAGCTCACCATCACCTAAACTTAAACCTAAAGGAGTTCGGCCCAAAATCATTACATGTGTTCGAAAGAATCCTCAATTTAAGCCTCAGGCTGCTGACGGACCTTATCAGATATCCTCTCTACCATCAAGGTTGTCAGCATACACACATGGCCAGGCACCCACTTCCTTCAAAGACACCTCTAAAGACCCCTGCAAGCCTGACGCAGAAACCAGAGGGGCCCCAGTGCTCAGTGCCTCCAATCTGCTTTATGACAAGTACCGCCAAGAGATGCAGACAAACATCTTCCCATCAGGAATGCTGAGCAGGAGTATCAGGACCCCTGGACACACAAACACCGTACCCCCTGCACACACACACAGCCACACGGCACCCTCGAAACTGCGTAACAACATCTTCGGGGCACCATCAGAGGTTAGTATTATGTATAGCCTTTCCTGTAAGTATCTGACTTCAAGGCCTTTATTACAAATCTTTTGTTGTAAGAATGACGCCTGCATTCTGACTTTTATTATGGTTTGGAATTGTGGTTATTCTCATTCAACAAAAGATAATTTCTATCATGCTGAGATTTAGCTATCACAGCACATTCCCACAAACGGTAAAAAAGGATAGGATTATGATGTTTTCCATATCAATTAACAGAAGATAATGAATCACAATGTATTATATACGTTAAGTAGAAAGACCCTCTTCTGTTAATTGTGTTGATTCTGCATACCAGTTTTACTAGCTGAAGTCCATAATTCTATCCCACAGTAAACTATGTATAATTGATCACAGATCTTTTGCATTTTATACCCACTTTCTCAAGAGCTGCTCATTATCACTTCAAAACCATCCCTTATTGATTCTGATTTAATAGCTGTATTTGGCATTCACATTTATACAGCTTCAAACACCAACATGTGGAAATAAATAGTTAATGCATTTTGAAGTACAAAGCCCACAGGGACAAGAGGATTCCCAGCGCTTTATATGTCACTGCACGCATGTAAGCATTTTGTCCAGTACACAGGCCGTTGAGAGAAAACACAAATTATGCTTGTGATGTTAAACAGCTCATGTTTCTGGTGCTCAGTGTCCCTGCATGATGATTACTTCTACTCACAGCATACACCATAGCTGTGGACACATGGACTCATTACTGTTATTAATTATTGTCTAATGCACATTTATCAGCCCTATAATTGCATCATAATGTTTTGCTTTGTTCATACGGAATGTTTGATGACAGACTTATATTTATATGGATATAGTGATTTATGTCAAATATAAATATGGTTTGGCTAATTGCAGGGTGCAACATATGTGTTGCTGCTCAATTTGTGTACACTATGACAGTGAAAATATATAATACTTTAACATGTCATGGCAGCCAGACTTTGTATGCAGACGCCAGCAGAAAATCCCGACAGGTGCCCTTCACATGACACACTATTTAAATCTGTGAAAGCTGAAAGGGTTTTTTTACATAGCAAAGTCATAGCAAACACATGCATGTAAAGGTAAAAGCCAGTAAATTAGACTATTTTGAAAAACTTGATTTATTTCAGTAATTGCATTCAAAAGGTGTAACTTGTACATTATATTTATTCATTGCACACAGACTGATGCATTCAAATGTTTATTTCATTTAATTTTGATGATTTGAAGTGGCAACAAATGAAAATCCAAAATTCCGTGTGTCACAAAATTAGAATATTGTGTAAGGGTTAAATTTTGAAGACACCTGGTGCCACACACTAATCAGCTGATTAACTCAAAACACCTGCAAAGGGCTTTAAATGGTCTCTCAGTCCAGTTCTGAAGCCTACACAAACATGGGGAAGACTTCAGATTTGACAGCTGTCCAAAGTGTGACCATCGACACATTGCCACAGGAGGAAAGACACAAAAGGTTATTGCTGAGAGGCTGGCTGTTCTCAGAGCTCTGTGTCCAAACACATTAATAGAGACAAAGGGAAGGAAAAACTGTGGTCAGAAAAATTGTACAAGCGATAGGATCACCGCGCCCTAGTCAAGATTGTGAAAAAAAACCCATTCAAAAGTGTGGGAGATTCACAAGGAGTGGACAGCTGCTGGAGTCGTGCTTCAAGATCCACCACCAAGAGCCGCTTGAAAGACATGGGTTTCAACTGCCGCATACCTCGTGTCAAGCCACTGTTGACCAAGAAACCTGGGCTAAGGAAAAAAAGAGCTGGACTGCTGCTGAGTGGTCCAAAGTCATGTTTCTGACGAAAGCAAATTTTGCATTTCCTTTGGAAATCGAGGTCCAGAGTCTGGGGAAGACAGGAGAGGCACAGGATCCACGTGCCTGAAGTCTAGTGTAAAGTTTCCACCATGATGTTTGGGGGGCCAGTTCATCTGCGGTGGGCGTCCCACTCTGTTTCCTGAGATCCAGGTCAACGCAGCCGTCTACCGCAAGTTTTAGAGCACTTCATGCTTCCTGCTGCTGACCTGCTCATGGAGATGGAGATTTCAGGTTCCAACAGGACTTGGCGCCTGCACACAGCGCAAAATCTACCCGTGCCTGGTTACGGACCATGGTATTTTTGTTCTAAATTGCCAAGCCAACTCCCCTGACCTTAGCCCCATAGAAATCTGTGGGTATTGTGAAAGGAAGATCAGAATGCCAGACCCAAAAACGCAGAAGAGTTGAAGCCACTATCAGAGCAACCTGGCTCTCATACCACCTGAGCAGTGCCAGAAACTCATCGACTCCATGCCACGCCGCATTAATGCAGTAATTGAGGCAAAAGGAGCTCCAACCAAGTATTGGTATTGTACATGCTCTATTTTTCATTTTCATACTTTCAGTTGCCAACATTTCTAAAAACTCCCTTTTTTGTATTAGCCTTAAGTATATTCTAATTTTGTGACACACGGAATTTTGGATTTTCATTTGTTGCCACTTCATCATCAAAATTAAGTTACGGTAAATAAAATTTGAATGCATCAGTCTGTGTGCAATGAATAAATATAATGTACAAGTTACACCTTTTGAATGCAATTACTGAAATAAATCAAGTTTTTCAAAATATTCAAATTTACTGGCTTTTACCTGTATTAACCCAGAATTCTCCCCATATTGTCATGGTACAGCATGAAGGAGGACCCAAACGCAGAGTAGGCAGGCGAAGGCAGGATAACTTATTGTCCAAAACAACGAACAGAACACACCAAGGAACAGACAGTCCAAAACTCCACAGAAAAATGCAAAAAACTCCCAAACACAAAATCCACAGGGGTCCAGGGAGAAAAAGGGCGAGGAACAGACAGGACGAAAAACAGCCAGGGGAGACTCACAGGGAAGCTGGTTGCAGGAACTGCAACTTACGGGAAGACGGGGAACAAGCAGGCAAACTAACCAGAATGATCTGACAAGTTACAAAGGGAACACAGGGGTTAAATACATGAGGTAACGAGGTAAGGGGAACAGGTGAGACGTCAGGTGAATCACATTAGGGCGGGGCAGGACAATCAGACAAGCACAAAGCAAAGCTAGACAAGACAGGAAACTACACTATCAAAATAAAACAGGAAGTAGAACAAACAGACACAGGGGAACACAAAACAGGACCAGCAACACAAGACCACGGAGAAAACTGAGACAAGAACACAAGGAGGCCAAAGAAAGGGAAAAATAAACCCAAACAAAACCCCAAACCACAACACATGTTGTTATAATTGACATTAACTTTGACCCTTTGATTGACACACTTAATTTGTCTTTTCCGATTCAGGTGCCCAGGGTTCATACTTTTTGATAATAGTATATTTAAGTTAATTTCATTATTTTGATGTCTAGGTGGGGCGATCTGCCAGTTTTAAAGGAAGTACTGCTGAGGATGCGCTGCTGTCACGGACGGCCGCTCAGGCCGGAGGGAGCGGCAGCCTCCTGCGCTCCGGCAGAGGTCTGCGTCTGGGCCTGGGAGCTGTCACCAGGACGACTACGGCCTCAGCCAAAGGCAGAGGACCTGGTCCAGTTCAGAAGTCAACACTGATCTTCAGCCAACCAGTCCAACCTGTCAGCCCAGCAACCAGTCAGGAAACGCAAGATGACACAGGTAAGAAATTTCCCTACATTATGTTTCAGAGCATGTTAATATTTCCTCACAGATATCAGACGGAGATGGCCTCTTTTGATTATGTCAAATTATATTTCAGCAACCTAAAATTTGACACACTAGAGAGCTACTTTATCTTCTCCTCCTTTGTAGCAATGAGCAGCGGTGGGACTGTTCCCCACCTCGTATTGGCCTGAGATGAAGGCAGCTCATTAATATGCATTCTCTGAGATTCTTTTTGGCTCATCTGATTGGAGGGCTCTGAGAAAGAAATACTCTGAGGGGACTTTTTCTGATCCAAAAGGCTGCCATCTGCAAAACTAAAAAAAAATCAAGAGCTCACTCACACTTTCTCTTAACACACAACAAATTTCTAATTTAGATGATTCAGATACCACCTCTGGCCGCTGAATATGTATGAAGTATAACATTTTGCACACTGCTGGAAGGCTCTGCCATTTATCACCTCAAATGCATTTTTGATCTGCTCTCTCCCTGAGTGCAATTACCCAGACACACGGTGAAACATACACAGAGACATACATAGAGTGTCACCCATAACCCCTAACTGCACATACAGAATTGATCAGTATAGTGTTATGATGTGCCAGGCTTTCTTAACATAATCCCTATTAATTCATATGTTTGGTGTCTCGGTGCTGTTTGGCCCTAGGAATTACAGGCTTTGAAGTGCGCAGCAATTAATGTTTAAGTAATGTCAGTATCTTTCTGTTTATGTGTCTACCCTTGTGTTTATAGGTCAAGTTGAATGGATTTCTGTTGTTTTCATTCTTGTCTTTTTCCATAACCCTTGCCATTAAGCATTTTATTTTTTCTTTGTCCTTTTCATCACTGTGAATTACAACTTTTCAGGCTTTTGTGAAGGGAGATTTCCCCATCTTGCATACACATGTTATAGTAATTATACTGTATATAGCAGTCAGAGTACTCTAACTACTCACATAATTACACAGTAGGTTTTAAACATTCTATTGTTATGATAATGAGGATCCTCAATTTACAGGACAGGACATTTGTGATGTATTGTAACTTCTGCATATTAAAGCTATCATCCTCCTGTCTTCACACTGTGTTTAAAGTAGCTCAGCAGATTGCAATGCACTCAAGTATCATATTTAATAACATGCAATTTAACGCTTTGAGGAGGAAACCCATGCAGGTTGACGCAACTTACCTTGGGCTGTAATTATAATTTGGTCATTATAGTGCTCATCCCACCTGCCCCATTAACTTTTCAGAGCACAGTTTACATAATTAATCTTAAGTTTGGATGCTCTTTCTTTTAGTGAACACCAAAGGATGCAGATATTTTCATTTCTCAGGGCTTGTTGAGAGACTGCAGGTAGTGTTTCAGTCCTAAGATAAGGGAAAAGTTTTTTTTTCAAATCTTTCAAATGGCTGAAGGGAGAAAACTATAAGCCGGGAAAACACCCAGAGTTTTATGATTCATGATGAGTTTAATGATTCATGATGCATTTTTAAATACACTATTTCATAAATTGTAGCCCTATTTTTGTACTTTTTGAGAGCTGCTTTACTAGGTAGGGTGTATTTTGCAGGTGAAAATAAAATAATAGAAGACAGTTAAATACAGAAAGAGAGGACAGCCAAAGTCATATGAATAATTCCATCTTGTATCTATTCCTTTTTAGATTGTTATGAATAATGTGTATCTTTAGTTAGCAGGGGCTTATACATATGAGATCCAGGCTGATGATGTTTGTCAGGCTCACTTTTCTCCCTCATCTCTGAGAGGGGATGAATGAAGTGGTGGGGGGCCTGAGGGAAATGAGGTTATTTATCTTTAATGAGCCTGACCTTCTCACTGTAGCGGAGCGAGCTCCAATCTTATAAACTGATCACATGGCACACAGGCAGATATTGAGGAAGGAGGAAAGAGGTGATAAGTGCGAACAGCGCCACTGATGATGCTGGAGGGGAGTTAAACTGGAAACTGTTCTCCCTCTTACCGTCCCATTTTGTCTTTTTCTACCAACAGTGTTTGTATTCCCCCTCTCAGAGTTCTTTCTTTCTTTTGTTGGTGCGGTGGTTACCCTCTAGCATGTACTGGAGCACACAGCTGTGCTAAATACCGTAGTTGAGGAAAGAAGGTCTGCCTACCTTATCTTTGCAGCCAGCAGGGGATAATGCTCCTCTTCTGTCTAGGATCTAAACATTGTACCCCAGGCTTGGGTAGCCCAGATGGGGCTTCTATCCAAGGATTTGCCCACTGCCCACTGTGTGTAAATGTGTGCAGCCTTGGCTGTTCATGCCTGCACATTTCATCTGTCTTGCTGTTGGAAGCCATTGATTACCGAGAAGGAGGAACGCTCCCCATTGCTCACTGACAATAGCTGCCACTATGGGACTATGGTTACTGTTTTATCCTCTCTTTCTCTCTTTGATTTCCTGTCTTTTATCTTCCTCTGTAAAAAAAATCTCTTATCTTCTTCATTGCCCTCTCTTTTTATCCACCTTTTATTTTGTTTTCTGTTTTAAAGTCCAAAAACCTTAATGATAGACTGCTTTTGGGTGATAGCAGTTATAATCACTGTATTACAATAATGACAAATGACTGATCATGTGAACTCTAAACTCAAATGTATGTATTGGAAAGATATATCATATGTGTCCTAAATATTGGGTGTCAAATCAAACGTCATTACAGCGTTGGCATTAGAGAAACTGCTGGCCTCCAGCCTAGTCTGCCAGCATGGCCAGAGCCAAAGGCAGCTGTTAGCAGCTTGTTGTGTGTATTGTTATTATATTTGCTTGCTGTAGCAGTCAGAGTCATAACATAGAAAACTTCCTGGTGCCCAGTGAGAGCTTAGTCGACACGAATGATGAATGAGTCACAGGGGAAGTAAACACTGCGGCCATGCTGAATGTCTTGCATTTTGTTGGGATGTGAAAATTGGTTAATGAGTTTACAGTAGTTACTTAAACACACACAATTTCACTTCTTTATCTTGTGACGCTGTCTGTTCAGCTCCATATGCTGCAGCTCAAACAAACAGATTATGAATGCAGCTAATTACCAGATGAGTTGAAAACCAGGGAACGATGAGTTGCTTTGTTGATCTTTGTCTGCATACTGTCTGGCTGCTGCTAATATCAGTTCAGTTTAAGGACACCCCATGTGACAGTATCGATGCTACCTCTTAAACAACTTTCTGTTTTCAAGTGTTGTTGAATAATGGATGACAAAAACATTGAGCATGATTCTTGCTTTTCTAACAGATGACCAGGTTTTCACCCATAATGCTCCTCCTCCTGCTCCAGCGACAGCCGCAGCCCAACCTCAGGCCACGGCCTCCAGGTCTCTGCTTCCCAAAACAAGCCAGTCGGGCCTGCGCCCACCAGGCTTCAGCTCCAGCCGCCTCCCCGCGGGCCGCCTGGCAGCCTTTGGCTTCGTCAGGAGCTCCAGCGTGTCTTCCGTCTCCTCGGCCCACTCCGTCGAAAGCACACAGAATGACCCCTGCAGAACAGCTCATCGTGAGTCCAAACGTTACAAATCGGTTGACAACACTGCTACCATTTGTTAGAATGCGCTTTAATGAGTAGTTTGCCGTTATCATCACCATACTTTTTTTCTTCTTCTTTATTGCCTTCCTTTTATGTATTCCCCTCATGGATACAGAATGCATAAACAGCCCCCTCCCACATTCATTATGTTACAGTTTGCTTTCTCTTCCTGTGCTCCACCCCGTTATTCTTCAATTTGTATTTTCATTCACAAGCTCCAGGTCAATAACAACTGTAGAGCTGCAGTTTTGCAAAGCACAGTAATTCACACTATAAAGGATGTTTCTGGCAATACACATTGCCAGAACAATTGTCCGATTGTTAATAGTTGGGGATTGTGATTACACAAAGTGTTGATGCATTCAAGTGTTATTCGGTGTCCAATCATTATTAATTTGTGCGTGTTTCACACATGATTGACCCACATAGAGGCAACACTATTAATTAAGTAAAGTCATTATCATTTAGACTAGATGTGTAGAACATGCTCCAGGATGATTCTTCGGATTCATGAGTAAAAGGTGAGGATACGATGCGATGTTGGTGTGACATTACAGACAAGGAGGCAGGCTGGCTGTTAATTGGGACCTAATGAAAGCACAAAATATAATAATAAGAATTTTCACAATTTGCAACAACAGTGATAATTCATTAATTCTATTCATACTGAATAAGAAAATTCCCCCATTTGACAGCTCAGCTTGTAGCTGACTTTTTGTCTTGCATGTATGTAAAAAAAAAATAACAGAGCACATGATGTCATTCCCTGGACTCATCAGTAATTTAGCAGGCTGTTAACTAGGTCTGTGCTGCAGAATAGGTCAGCATTAGAAGAAATAACAGTGTAGCATGGATACTTACTCATGGAGTACTTACAGTTGTGATTTAAGTGATGCTTGGCAGGCTGGTTGGTTAGTTGGCTGAGTTTGGGATCGCTGCATGTTTTTTTCAGTGTGACCTACATAGGGAATGCTTGCTCTTCCTCTCCCAGTTACAGTTGACGTAAGCACCTCCATCCTCACACACGTCAGGCCCCCCTGTTATGTCATCACTTCTTTCCCTCGTCCCCCCCCCCTTTTGCACTCTTTTCTCTCTAATATTGGTTGGGGAAAAAACTGAGAAACTGAGAAAAGAGGACTCCCGAGGGTTTCCTCAGCAGAACGTGTTTATTTAAAGAAAAGTGGCATAAATGTGGAGATTTTCATAAAAAAAACTTCATATCAGATCTTTTTTTTTAATCCAGGCATAGACATTAATTTTATAATCCATGCCAATGTCTATGTACTGATTAGCGGAAACTTATAAGAAATATATATAAGAAATATTGTTGGTTGATGTCATTCTTCACATTCCCTCTCAAACATGAATACACAAGCCATGTTAAGACGTCAGCTGGAGCTTTGGTAATATAATCAATTGATTATGAAAATAGTCATTGGTTGCCGTCTTAGTGTGCAACAATCGCAAATGCAATATTTACCTTTTTCTCCTCTTGTCTTTTGATATTCTTTTTCTCCTCATCAGTTTTTCTTTCGTTCCCTATATTCTAATACTAGTGGAGCAGATGAGTGCAATATTTTAGGGAAAGTGTTCACTTGTGGACACAAGTACCAAAATTGGCACAAATACTCAGTGTCTCAAGTTTTTTTTTTTGCCACTGCATAAAAAGCGTCATGTCAACCGTGGCAACCATTTTACTTTCCGCCATAGCCAAATTATGTATTTTGCATGATATCATCTGAACAAAACATTGAATTGCATAAAGATGATGTCTACCGCTATGTGTTAATGGTCAACAATTACAATGATACCCCACACAACATAAATGTATGCCTCTAGACAGCTGTGGCGGCCATTTTGGATTCTGCCATAACAAAATTATGTGTTTTCCATCATATCTCTTGAACCAAACATGATAAATTACAAGAGGTGATATTTACTCCCATGTTTTGATGGTCAAGAATTACAATGATATCATATTCAACATCATAAACTATTTACATCAATAGTTAAATGTCCATTGTGTAATTATATATTGTATTTACTGTAATAAATCCAAAAATGACTCCAATGCGTCATCAGATATTAAGGAAACATGCAAATTTGAAATACACTGTGTGCAAAATTATTAGGCAAGTTCTATTCGTGAGAATTTATTGTATTGTACTGTAACAAATGCATTGCTATCAGTCAATCAGAAATGTTAATAAACCTCAAATCAGAATATGTAACAAATGAAACTGAGTTTTGGCTTTCTCAGGAGAATACCTGTGTGCAGAATTGTTAGCAACTATTGGTGTGCAGAATATTATGCAACTAAATGGAAAAACTAAAATTTCCCCATCTCACTTGTTTATTTTAATTTCTTAGAGTAAGAATAAAACTCAAGATGTACAATAAACAATAATGACATGTCAAGAATATTCAGTGACCAATATAGCCCCCTCTTCTTTTCAATAACTGTCATGAGCCTTCCATCCATGGAATCTATTAGTTTTCTTGATCTGTTGATGATCACTTTTTGTGCAGCAGCAACCACGGCCTCCCAAATGCTGTTCAAAGAGGTGTATTGTCTTCCCTCACTGTAAATCTCACATTAAGAGGGCCCACATTGCTCAATGGGGTTTAGTCAGGTGAAGAAGGGGGCCATGTCATTATTCTGTCATCTTTAAGTCCTTTGCTGGCTAGCCATGCAGTCGAATACTTGGATGCATGTGATGGAGCATTGTCCTGCATGAAAATCATGGCCTTCTTGAAGGATAAAGACTTTTTTCTGTACCATTGCTTGAAAAACGTATCTTCTAGAAACTGACAGTAGTTTTGGGAGTTGATTTTAAGTCCATCTTCAACCCGAAAAGGTCCAACTAGCTCATCCTTTATAATAGCAGCCCATACCAGTACCCCGCCTCCCCCTTGCTGGCGTCTGACTCGAAGTGGAGCTCTGTGCCCATTAGAGATCCAGCCACGGGCCCATCCATCTGGTCCATCAAGAGTCACTCTCATTTCATCAGTCCATAAAACCTTTGAAAAATCTGTCTTCAGATATTTCTTGGCCCAGTCTTGACGTTTCAACTTATGAGTCTTGTTAAGTGGTGGTCGTGTGTCAGCCTTTCTTACCTGGGCCATGTCTCTGAGCACTGAACACCTGGTACTTCTGGACACTCCAGGTAGGTTGCATTTCTGGAATATAGCAGCACTGGAGGTTAATGGGTTCCTGGTAACTTCACGTTTAATTCTTCTCAAGTCTCTAGCATTTAATATGCGTCTTTTTTTCTCCACACGTTTCTTGCGACCCTGTTGACTATTTGCAACAAAACGTTTGATTGTTCGGTGATCACGCCTCAATATCTTTGCTACTTCAAGAGTGCTGCATCCCTCTGAAAGGCATTTTACAATTTTTGACTTTTCAGAGTCTGTTAAATCTCTTTTTTTGCCCATTTTGTCTGAGGTAAAGAAGCTGCCTAATAATTATGCACACCTTGATATAGGGTGTTGATCACTTTAGGCCACACCCTCCCTCATTAAATAAACACACATCACCTGATAATGTTTAAATCAAATTAGCATTTAAGTTTCTATAGCTTTGAATTGGAAAATATGCACGAAAATGAAGATAAGGTCAAAAATACTCACTTGCCTAATAATTGTGCACACAGTGTACCATCTTTTCTGACAACAATGCTAATGCCAGTATTTTCACCTTTTGTAATTTCCTGTGACGGAATTCTCTTTGTGTTTTGGCCTATGTGTTTTTTTTTTACCAACAACCCAGTTTGACAGCCAGGCCGGGTTGCCAGATATACCTGGAAAAACCATCTTGGACCATCTTGGAAAATGGCGTTATTTTTCGTTATGATGTTTTTTTTTCAAATTATTGACCCCAGAGGGATAACCACACCAAATTTGGTGCTTGTATCCACTTGTGAATGATTTTCCTCCTTATCTCCCCCCACTATACATGAACAGAATCAGCTGCATGTGAGGACACACATTTCCAACACACTAGATTTTCCACCAACACCAAAAAATCTTAAAAGTTGTGGCATTAGTTCTAGCACTGTGGCAAAACACGACTCTCACTGGATTTACTTTGATGACTTTGTACAGTGGTCCAGGCACAACCGTCTGCAGCTGAACATAGCAAAGACCAAGGAG
>NC_045745.1:23517514-23518109 GCF_008692095.1 Etheostoma spectabile | reverse complement strand
GTGGTGGATTTCAGGAGATCCAAACCACACATGACACCAGTCTCCAGTCACCAGAGGTGGTCAGCACCTATAAGTACTTGGAGGTACAAGTGGACAATAACCTGGACTGGTCAGCCAACGCAGATGCACTGTTTTGTAAAGGGCAGAGTTGGCTCTACTTCTTGAGGAGGCTGCGGTCATTCAATGTCCACAGTAAGCTCCTCTGGATGTTCTACCAGTCAGTCACTGCCAGCGTCCTGTTCTATGCTGTGGTGTGCTGGGGAGGCAGCATTAAGAAGAGAGATGCTGGCCGACTGAACAAGCTGGTAAAGAAAGTTGGCTCTGTTGTTGGCATTGAGCTGCAGTCGCTCATAGCAACTGCGAACAAACGGACCATGAATAGGATGCTGGCAATCATGGACAATGACCGGCACCCACTATACAGCACATTCATAAAACAGAGGAGCATGTTCAGGGGCCGACTTCTGTCACTGTCATGCTCAACAGACAGGTTGAGGAGGTTCTTTGTTCCCAGGGCCATTCAGCTCTTCAACACATCACATGGGGTGAGGGGAGAAATTTACTTTTCAGCATGAGCCTGTCTCTCTCAGCCCCC
>NC_045745.1:23517045-23517504 GCF_008692095.1 Etheostoma spectabile | reverse complement strand
CCCATCTAATCATTTGTCTGCTGGACAACTTTCTTATTGGCCATATTTGCCCTACTACATAACCTGGACTACGGTCCTAACATCTCCATCTTACATCTTATAATTTATTCCCTGTTACATAATGTTCTTATTCCTATTCAGTCAGTCAGTTTATAGGTTATCATGTTTATTTTTTATAGTCATAGTCAATATTTTATCATGATCGACTGCACTGGTCAATCCCTGCACTGTTCACTTTTTCACTTGTTCACTTTTTCACTTTTTCACTTTCATCATTATACACAGTCTACCAAAGTATCTAAACTTATCGTGATCATTGCATTTTTTTGAGTGATTATCAATTTTTTATTTTATTTTTATTCTTAGGTGAGTGAGATATATGTGTTTGTTGTGTTATGATTGTGTTGCAACTGAATGCCCAAAATTTCCTTTAGGATGAATAAAGTATCTATCTATCTA
>NC_045745.1:23515584-23517035 GCF_008692095.1 Etheostoma spectabile | reverse complement strand
TATCTATCTATCTATCTATCTATCTATCTATCTATTTAGGATTTTCATTTTTCTGTTTTGGTTTAATGCCAGCAGCAATTGCAACTTAATCAACAGTATTAAATTTACCCTTCCCTTTACTCCAGACAATAGCTTCAATTGTGCAGTACTTATAAATAAATTACCTTGCACATAACGATATCAGGAATCAATGAAATGAGATTCTGCTGTAGCATTCCTGTCAAAGCATTGTGGTGACTCTTTATGTTACTGTTACAAGTGCAATCAACTAAACCCTAAAGATGAATGGAGAAAACAGAACAAGTGTTCTTGCTTGTTGGCATAGTGTCTATTTACTGTAAGCATCCGCCAATATTACTGTAATATGTCGATTTACTCCATTACAAACCTCTATATCCATTTTTTTTGAAGATTGTTATTTTAGGCAGTTTAGGCTTTTATTTCCTTAGGACAGATAAAGACACGAAAGGGGAGAGAGAGGTGGGAATGGCATGCAGCAAAGGTCAAAGTTGTACCCACAGCCATTGCATCAAGGAGTAAACCACTGTATATGTGCACCTGTTCTACTAACACAGCCACCTCTATAGGCATTTTGACCACTCTATAAATAGGTGCCGTAGGTAGGATTGCAACAATCCAGGACTTATCCCAAAAATTTGAACATTGACAACTTCTCAGTCCCTCAACCCTTTCCGCTAAATGCCTAAACGGTCTCATAAGCCCCTCCCCCCACAAGGGAGAGCTGTGCACAATAGAGTGGGGGGAAACCAATCTGCAGCTCATGCACTGGGAAGGGGTACCGGAGGATGCTATAAAATGAGTGTGCATAAACAGTGATTGACACGCAGTTAGACACCCCCCCTAGCACTGATTGATGCATCTAAACAGGGAGCTGTAGATTTTTAGTTATAGAAATTGCAATACAGGCTGTAGGTGGTTCCAGAGGAGCTGGATTTTTTTAATTACCTGCTTCACGTAGTTTTACACAGGGTCAGCTTTTACAAAATATGGCAGAAAGTTAGTTTTATAAGGCTTAACTACTGCACCTTTAAATCTGTAAACACAGACACACACAAACTCACAAAGCACAGAAACACCTGCCAGCAGAACGCAAAAGACTAGAAGTTTTAAAAGCAGTGCCTGCAGCACAATGTTCCACTTCCTGCTGTTGAACTGCTGCTGCTCGGAGCATGGTGAGACCAGAATGAAGGATGATAGACATGAGAGGGAAAAGATTAAGGGCCTTTGATGTTCATTTGTATGTGTGTGTGTGTGTGTGCGTGCGTGTGCGTGTGCGTCAGAGACAGTGAGAGAGGCAGGAGGGGAGAGCAGGAACATTTACTCACTCTTTTGACTCTGTGTGAGCTGCTTGTGACCTTTTAGCTGTAAGGCATTTGAACTCTCTCTATTTAAACCTTCTATACCAGGGGTCTTCAACATTTTTTAGGCCA
>NC_045745.1:23451318-23515574 GCF_008692095.1 Etheostoma spectabile | reverse complement strand
AGTTGAAAAAGAGATGGAGCAGGGACCCCTTGCTACCTACTGTACATTGTAAAAATATGTTTTTATTTTAATATATAAATTGCATATAACACTGGGCCTACAATAACATGAAGGGTGGCATAAAGCTTTCACACAAACCTTTTTATGGCGCATACAGGTATTAAAATAATAATTGTTGACAAATTCCTATTTGTGCATCAGGTTTTAATGTTAGATTGTGGCACAGTGAATCCTTAAGCTTAACTGTGTCTGTGGATAGCTGCCTCGTGGCTATCTATCTATAGGCACAGAAGCCTATCATCAATGTTGTGTAAAGAAAAAAAAAGATTTATCTTTACAAATAATTTGTTGGATTCAAGTTTATATTTTTATTTTAGGTTTTGTTTGTAAACTATTGAACAATAATGTTGTGGCCCCCCTGCTGCAACTCTAAGGACCCCCTTTTGAATATCTATGTTCTATACTAAACTGGGCTTGACTGTAGATCCCGCTTTGTCCCTCCCAGTGTAAGAGTGCTTGTTGAACTTTAACCAGGGGATTGTCTGATGTCTTTTTGGGAAATTGGGGGACACTTTTAAAGTTTTTTAAAAGCTTGAACAATTTGTAAAATTCTATTTTATTGTTGTGCCTTTTCTGGACCTGGATTTAGTTGTCATACATTTGATCCACATACATTTGTTCCATGCTAAACCTTTGTGAAACGGGACAGATATAAAAAATTACCCAGAGCCTTAACCGCAAAGTTTGGGTACTGTATGATGATAAAATGCTGAGGTTTTTTTTTGTCTTTGTCCTCTGGGCAATTTCTAAAAGCTTAAAAAATAGGGGTGAAATTTCGTTCAAAGTTAAGCTATTCCCTGATTTGAATTTTAGATATTGTTAGTTTTATTCAAAATGAATTGCGTTTTGAAATCCTTATGTTTATTATTTATTTACTGATGTTGTGATTTGCAGCTAGATGGTGCCACAAAATTTAAGTGAGAGAAGTGAACAATCTTCAATTTCAAGTTTCTGTTTAATCTGCATTTATTTGTGCATGCAGGTGAGTGTTTAGAAGTACATGGAGTGTGCGTAGGGTTTGTTTGCGACACCATGATTTTCTTCTACCACTTGGGAATCTTTTCCCCTTCTCACATGCTCTAACTCAGATCAAAGAACAGATAGATTGACAGATGGATTCTCACACATGCTTCCATCAAGGATGTTGGTGGAGCTGCAGCAACCCAGTACCTTCTGTTGTAACAGTGATAAGAAAGACCAGTCTTAGTAGCTTGTTTTCTACATTGATCAGCAAGGAAAACAGCCTCAATTAGGGCTCTGTGTGATAGGGGAAATCATTAAGGAATAGAGAATTGGGGAGGAAAGGATTGCTAGGCTCCAGTAAAATGGGTTAGAGGAAGGATCCCTCGAGTTTAAACCACCCACTGCCGTAGCTCGTCAACCTGCTCTGATCAATGGGTAACATGGGTAACATACGGATGTGTGTATACGTGTGCGTGTGCAATTGTGTGTCTGTGGAAAAGACTGTGGCGAGGCAGAGAAAAATTACTTTGATTGGGAGATTGTGCTTAATTTTGCACAAGGATTAGTCATAGCATTAGTCATAGTAATCCACTGGACACACATACTTTTCTTAGGGACTATTTATCTGGTAGAAAGTAGTTCCAATAAAAAAGCTTTGACAGCTTGTTCTGTTAATTTCCAATGCAGTAAACATCACAAACAAAATTCCACTCAACCACCCTGTGTTAGGATAGAGGTAGACATTTAAAAGATGCATTTTTATCTAAAAGAAACTGGTGAAATAAAACCAAAACTATCTGCAGGGCCTATAGGTTAATCTATATGACATTGATTAGCTATTAACCCAATCCTCCCTGTAGCCCAGTCGCTGACATCCCTTATGGTGTTTCAGGGATGTGTGTATGTGCATGTGCATTAGAAAGAGAGCGTCTATGCATGTAAGAAGCCTATGGGGATACATTGTTGATTCAACTGTGATTGACAGACTCCATTACATAGCTGAGAGAAGAATCCAGCAGGAGGAAGCCTGTGCCTTTGAGCCACGCTGACTTCATGATGGAAACTCAATCGGCAAAACAAACTTTGTATTATTAGAGCATTATCACCTCTATCCGTCTTCTCTTTCGGTGAAAATCAAATGAACGGAAGGGAAAACTGAGCAGTCAGCTGAAGGGAGATGCGGTGATAAAAGCAAATTCAATGAGAGGAAGGGAGAATGTGGTATAAAAAAAGAGCGGAAAGAGGCATGCATGGAGGGATTGGCACAGGGAGGAGAGTGGATGCCATGTACCCCAGATGACATGGCTCAGATTTGGTCTGTGAATCATGCTAGCTCACTGTGAACAGATGGTTTCTATGGTGCATGCACACACACAGATATGCACAAACGTGTATGTATATGCAGTGTACACACACATACGCACACACACGCACACACACACACACACACACACACTAGTAGAGCAGCAAACTAGATGGGCCAATTAGATATGGCTGCCATTCTGCGACTGAGGAGAGGAAAACTAACATGGCAGAGGCTTATTGAAGAAGAAGAGCTGTGACCGTGAGGATAGGCTCAATGGGCCTGTTCATTAACTGATAAATTCCCAGTATTTTATCCAGCTCCGTGTTAATCACTGTTTATGAGCTTAACTGATGGTCCTCACTGACAACAACATTGTGAATGTAAAAAGCGTACCATCAAAACCAAACAATAACCATGTAAAAGACACTGATTCTGCACTGTCCTAAAAACAGAGCCTTGGTCTTCTCATTTTTATCAAATTATTTTGATGACAGCATCCCTGTTTCTCATATTCTCTCCTATTGACAACCCTCTTTTCTGTTTACATTGACAAGAAATTACTTCATGTTCCCTCGCATGTGTAGGCTTTACACCCTGGCATCTAATGACCACTAACAATCTGGTCCTACTGACGAACAGGTACATACTTTTATCCTGTGGTAACCCTGTTACCTAAAAATGTGAATGTAACAAACCGGCATTCTCAATGTACATTTTGAGGTAAGACCTTTCATAACTTTTGTTCTTGTCCTAAACCTGTCCTTGTAAGGGATACTTTACTATTGTGCACAGCTCTAGACTGGATGGACAGAACCTTTAAATCTCCTGACATCTGGGTCCCGGTGGAAGACAGGAGCCCCGTGGATGCTGCTGTCAGCTCCAGTGTTATCCAGTTATCACAGTCTGTAGCCCAGGTCTCAGCATGGCCATTACTTTGTGCTTTATGTATGCAGCTTTAACCTTGACTTCCACACACATTGCTGCATATGCACAGTTTTGTAGTTTGCTTTTGCTTTTGTTATAGTGAACAGAGGGAGCTTATCAGTCAAAGAACAAGTTTTAGTAAATTTTATTTAAAAGTTATTACGTTTTTTGAGTTAAAATATTGTTTCTTTTAAACTTGTTAAAACTTTCAGCTCCAAATCCTTGAATCTAATAAACTGGACACATCTTACCCTCAAACTGACACTCATTTGCATGCTATTAAATCTTATTTAACAAGTACAATATTTATTGTATTTTTTTGAAAAACATGAGTGCATCATGCATTTTGGCACATGTCCTGGCACAAAATGATTACACTGACTGACACTGATCTGCTTTGGGATACAGTTGTTTAGACAGATTTCCATATTTCTCGTGACAGCATGAAGGTTTGTGCAGATGTGTGCATATATTATGTTTCCACAGCAAAAACATAAAAGATCACAGGATTAATAGGTATTAAAGTGTCCCGTGCTTTATGATTGATGGATGAAGAGTAACAGCTAGACAGTCAAAAGCAGCTTCAAACGAATGACAGGAAGCATGGATTATTAAGTAGGACAAATCGTAGACTCTGATGAAGAGAAACTTCAAGCTTAATTACACTGTGTGCAAAATTATTAGGCAAGTTCTATTCGTGAGAATTTATTGTATTGTACTGTAACAAATGCATTGCTATCAGTCAATCAGAAATGTTAATAAACCTCAAATCAGAATATGTAACAAATGAAACTGAGTTTTGGCTTTCTCAGGAGAATACCTGTGTGCAGAATTGTTAGGCAACTATTGGTGTGCAGAATTATTATGCAACTAAATGGAAAAACTAAAATTTCCCCATCTCACTTGTTTATTTTAATTTCTTAGAGTAAGAATAAAACTCAAGATGTACAAATAAACAATAATGACATGTCAAGAAATATTCAGTGACCAATATAGCCACCCTTCTTTTCAATAACTGTCATGAGCCTTCCATCCATGGAATCTATTAGTTTCTTGATCTGTTGATGATCAACTTTTTGTGCAGCAGCAACCACGGCCTCCCAAATGCTGTTCAAAGAGGTGTATTGTCTTCCCTCACTGTAAATCTCACGTTTAAGAAGGGCCCACAAGTTCTCAATGGGGTTTAGGTCAGGTGAAAAAGGGGGCCATGTCATTATTCTGTCATCTTTAAGTCCTTTGCTGGCTAGCCATGCAGTCGAATACTTGGATGCATGTGATGGAGCATTGTCCTGCATGAAAATCATGGCCTTCTTGAAGGATAAAGACTTTTTTCTGTACCATTGCTTGAAAAACGTATCTTCTAGAAACTGACAGTAGTTTTGGGAGTTGATTTTAGTCCATCTTCAACCCAAAAGGTCCAACTAGCTCATCCTTTATAATAGCACCATACCAGTACCCCGCCTCCCCTTGCTGCGTCTGACTCAAGTGGAGCTCTGTGCCCATTAGAGATCCAGCCACGGGCCCATCCATCTGGTCCATCAGAGTGCACTCTCATTTCATCAGTCCATAAAACCTTTGAAAAATCTGTCTTCAGAATTCTGGCCCAGTCTTGACGTTTCAACTTATGAGTCTTGTTAATGGGTGTCGTGTGTCAGCCTTTCTTACCTGGGCCAGGTCTCTGCACTGAACACCTGTACTTCTGGACACTCCAGGTGGTTGCTTTCTGGAATATAGCCACTGGAGGTTAATGGGTTCCTGGTAACTTCACGTTTAATTCTTCTCAAGTCTCTAGCATTTAATATGCGTCTTTTTTTTCTCCACAGTTTCTTGCGACCCTGTTGACTATTTGCAACAAAACGTTTGATTGTTCGGTGTCACGCCTCAATATCTTTGCTACTTCAAGAGTGCTGCATCCCTCTGAAAGGCATTTTACAATTTTTGACTTTCAGAGTCTGTTAAATCTCTTTTTTTGCCCATTTTGTTCTGAGGTAAAGAAGCTGCCTAATAATTATGCACACCTTGATATAGGGTGTTGATCACTTTAGGCCACACCCTCCCTCATTAATTAAACACACATCACCTGATAATGTTTAAATCAAATTAGCATTTAAGTTTCTATAGCTTTGAATTGGAAAATATGCACGAAAATGAAGATAAGGTCAAAAATACTCACTTGCCTAATAATTGTGCACACAGTGTACACACAATGTATCCTGTATTGAGCAGCACTAAATCAAGCGGACATCTGTTTGTGAGAACGTGTAGTCTTATTAAACAGACACACTTAAAGTTAGACTTTAAATTAGCTAAAGAGATCAAATCAATACTTGAGAACACATCCTTCTTTAAACAACTAAATATTTCTCCATGTGGAATTTGATTATTTAAATTGTTCTAGTTGTCAAACCCTCCACCAGCTTATCAGCTATCCCCTAAATAGGCCTATGAGTCCATTCACAACAGATGCCGCTGTTTTTTTAAGCATACAGTAATTTAAAGTGTTCACATATTCCTCAGGGGCTTTATATTTTTGAGGAATAAGAGCTATTTCTTTGGCATGTCAACACTGCAGGCTGTGCTGTGGCTGCAGCTGACAGTGGTTGTGTATGTGTGTGTTCACCTTGGTGTGTGCCAGCTGTGTTGTAAGCAACCTGGACTGACTAGCTTCATTTGCAAAATGTGAAGATGCTGATTTAGCTGGTTTATGTACAGTACGGTGAAATGAAACACATCCAAGGCCTTAATTTTGCTTTTTTACAATCAAATTAAAACTGGTAGGCTATTCATGGATGTGACGTGCAGCTTGGTTCATTTTCCATATACACCAAGGGTGTGTAACACCAAAACTCTGAGGATGCACATGGAAATCTCTGACCTATCTGTTTCCTCTTCAGCTTTAATAAAATGGTCTCCCACTGAGCTGGACAAATCTGATGTCTTTGTCCTCAGCTGTATACTTGCTCATGATCCCTTTGGCTCCTCTTTGTTGCTCTTTTTTACATTCTTTTGTTTGCTTCATCCTGATCCCATACAGCCAGCATCTACCTTCCCATTTTTCTATTCCATTATTGTCTGGCATTTTGCCAATCAGTGATGCACATCAGGTTGCTTTTACCGTTAATGAAATACATCTCTTTTCACTCTTTCTCTCCTTTTTATCATTCACAGCATTCCTCCGACCACCCAACTGCATCATTTACTCGTACTCTCTCCACTTTGTGCTCTGGGAATTTGTTTTGTACATATTTGACCTATGCTTAATAAGGGCATCTCAGTTCATATCAACCAGCCAATTGATCTGTGTCAACTCAAAAAAGCACCAGTGACAGCATTTGATGTCAATGCAGAAGATTTGTTGTTTTTAGATTCTAAGCATTGGAAGTCTTCACGTAGAGGATGTTGACAGCAGTAATTGCAGAGCTCAGTAACAGCAGTGCAGTGCTGTGTCCAAGATCTGGCTTAGACACACTGCCCGTGCCCTTGACTGGTTCATGGGGCGGAAATACTGTAAACAGCCCCACTAATCAACTCCTGGAGGAGTTCTGGGTTGAATAACGAACAGGCATCACCAGTATAGGGGGAGATAGCAGTGAGAAATCATAGATAAAAGCATTTTCATAAATACTATGGAAGCAATTTTAAATATAGGGTATTTTTCTATTTTTACCAGTCAATTTCAATTTATTTTTACATTGAGGAATATTTAAAGCAACCACAACTAGTGTTTCCTTTTAAACCATGAAAGACACGTCATTTAACTCGGTTTAAGTCACAGATTAAAATATCATTGCCCGTGCAACATGTACAGTATTGATAATAATAACTTTCTGAGGTTATGTTTTTTTGTTGTTGCTTTTTTTTTTTTATTATTTATACTACCAGAAGATCTGTGTTTTGTAAAATAGCTGTGTCTTGTAATCACATGCGGAATGGGCCAGACGTTTGGCATGACATGCATCCATCCATCCATCCATCCATCCATCCATCCATCCATCCATCCATCCATCCACTGTAGTCCGCTATCCGGGGTCGGGTCGCGGGGGCAGCAGCTCCAGCAGGGGAACCCAAACTTCCCTTTACCAAGCGACGTTAACAAGCTCTGACTGCACTGTTATCCCAAATTAGTTTACTTTACAAGAAATTTACAAGGAAACCTGTTGCCTTAAACCGTCTTCTTTCACAAGGTGAAACTTAACAGGTCAAGTTGTATTAACATAGTCTCGCATTGCCAGACCATCCTCCACAGCCCTGCGATGAAAGGTCTGGCTAGTCCACACAGCATTCCGTGATGGGAGAAAAATGTGCTCTGTTTTATTGGCATTTCTTTACACCAATCACAATTGTCTTGGGTACCGGGAAAGTGGGAAGAGTGCTGCTGCAAAATAACTTCAGGAAGGAACTTGTTTTGGTGGAACATGTGTACGCTCAAAAGTTGTTTTAGACGTGCAGAAAACAGAAAACTCAGATTGGACAGATAGTCTAGCTAGCTGTCTGGATTTAATCTGCAGAGATCTGAGGAGCAGTTAACCATAGTCCTCATAAGTCAACCAGAGTTTAAAATTCCAACCCAAACAAAACGGAAGATTATGACATCTGGGCTGAAAAGAATTTCCAATGGCAACCGAGCAATCCCGGAAGTGGAACGTTGTGGATAGACTATACTAAAACAGAGCGGGAAGTTGATGCAGTAAATCAAGTTTACATTAGCATTCATTACTAAAAAATATTAGCAAACATAAAAAAAATTTCTGGAGTCATGTGACTTTTTTATATTTTTGAACGTCCGTTACATTGAAGCTATTGCCAAATGATGGCTGGTTGATACAAAACTAATAAAGATTATCACCTCCACAAAACCACTATCACTAATAGATAGATATTTTTTGATATTAACATTGTTTAGCTTGCTCTACAACACAGTGAGTTTTAGAAATATGTTCAATTGTAACAGCATGAGATAACATTGTCACTATAATCGTCAAATGTAATGTACTGTATCTGTGTAGACAATTTAACTCAGGAGACTCAGTGTCAGATCTTAAACCTGTATAATTTTGTTAAGGCTCTCACTGCCCACAAGCCATCAGTCCCCACCAGGGTCTCACTCATGGTGCAACAATAAATGTAGATAACATGAACACTAAATCAACCATATAAAACTAAAACCCAGATAACATAAAGTAAATGCACACCCAAAACATTAATAGAACATTATTATCATAACACTTGAACACTGGGACATTAACTGTTCAGAACAGTCTTTTTTGTATCATGAGTCTTTGCAGTTACAATTACCCCGCCCCTACCATACAGAACTTAACAACCTTCGTTATCTTCTATCTAACATGATCCGTGCACTGCATACTTAAGCTGATTATTACAAACAACTATTGTGATTTAGTAATGAATATGTTTTTTAACAAAAAATGAAAGAATAAGTAGTGACCACTTATAAATTCTGGGATTACACTCTGTTGTGCTCATTGTGTGTATGTGGAGAGAATACACTATATGGCTTGATCACCAATCTCATGACTAGTTACAAGCAGCTTTACATTAAATTGATCATCCCCACTTGTCACATGAACAAGGTGGAGAAGTGCAGGCAATCTGTTGTGCTATTATTGAACAGGGAGATGAGCAGGATTTAGGCAGTGTGGGAGAGTGTGTGCTTTCAAGTGTGTAAACTATCTGTTAGTCATTTAATGGATTATAGCTATAATATATAGGCCAGGATGAGCTATGAACAGTGCGCTTAGGTGTGAGTGCATTGTATTTTTCTGTGTATGTATGTGCTCAGTGGGAGGCGTTAAAGTGTCCCTATGTAAACGTGTGCAAAGATGTGTGTGTGTGTGTGTGTGTGTGTGTGTGTTTGTGTAGGATAAGTGCGGAGCTTCAGGTTAACCAAAAGGAAGATTGAGAGCAGCAGCTGTGAGACCCAGAGGTTACAAACCATTTCTCAGTCCAGTGAACCTACACACACACATGACACAGCCCAACCAGGCTATAGAAAAACCAAAATGTGATTATAAAATGAAGGAAGAGACACCAACTGAGATATAGCAAAAGAGGGAACTCTGAAGATATGTGTGTATATACTATAAATTAACATAAAACACGTAACACATTTGTAATTATGTGCATTCCAGGTCTGAGTGTAAGCGAGGAGCCTCCTCTTCACAGAGTGATCACTGGCCCTCCGTCGACAGATCACCAGAGAGGGGCACCATGTCGCAGCAACAGCCTCCAGCCGCCCTCCACCCCAGCCCTGCCCCGGCGCTACCTGCCTGCCCAGCCACGAAGCTCCCCTGGAGGTCAGTCAAAGATTTTGTAGGAGAACAGAGCATGATTCTTCGTGGACTTTGAGAGATTGTTTTGTAATTTGGCTCTGCACAATTTCTACAGACAGTCAAAGTGTGTGTTTCAGTATTGTGCAGGAATATTGAAATGTGTTTATAATAGGAATATGCAGGGAATCATGTAAATACAGTCTTAGCTTCATGCATTAGAGAGAGAGAAAGAGAGAGAGAGAGAGAGAGAGAGAGAGAGAGAGAGAGAGAGAGAGAGAGAGAGAGAGAGAGAGAAGCCATTTTTCACCAGCAACAGATTGTGTTCTATTGTCACACATGCTTCTGTCACATATGCGGTAAACTATTTAATTACCAGCCAACCATACATGATGTATTATGTATGTCCTGGTGTTCAGAAGCAGAGGAACATTCCACTTTCTAAAAACAACAGGTTTATTAGTCAGTACTTGGAATTCAAAGAGAAAATGTGCATTTTATTTACCTAGAAGCACTTTGCACAGATATTTATATGAGAAATCCATGGTAGCAGAGAAATACTGTGTTTTCAGTGCATAAATGCCACAACTTTTATTTTTTGGACTTTCCTCTGCCTCCATATAGCACCTAACTTATCCCGAGCTTCTGCTTTCAGTGGTTGTTGAAAGTAATTTTGGGAAATGCTGGAAGCCATTTAAATCACACTTTAACATTTCACTTCACTTACAAGATCAATGTGTCAAGTTACGTTAGAGATATCAAGAGTGGAATTGTATTTTATGTGTTCTTTAGGCCATTTACTCCAGTGTACTCCTGTTCATGACAACATTTTCAAAGCTTAAAATACACATTTAGCTTTTAAAGCTATGGTGAAATATCATGAAATACAAACACCACAGATTTGAAATGGTCTAATACGGCTAGTAAATGTTTATGACCTTGTCAACTGCCCTGGATGACGGTGCCAATATGGTCTGTTCAGGCGCACAGGCAGTGATGCTTTTCACACACAGTTGTATTTTTCACACATGGAAATTAACACCAGAGGCCCTGTAGTATCACACTTCTCTCACTCACACTTATCTCATGTCTTTACACTTTTGCAGTGACTGATTAAATGAAAGACACAGAACTCTCATCTTTGCTGTAGAGTGTACCCAAAAACGACCACAACCAGGACAAAATGCATTTTAGACAGCAAATAAATTGTAGAGAGCATGCTGACATAGCATTTACCTGTAAGCACTACTGTGGCTGTACAGCCTTACAGAGCCACTACCATGCCTGTAGACTAGTCTTGTAACATATCTGGCACTAAACCAACTAGAGGTTTCTCTGTTTACATCCATACTGCAGAATAAAATGTACAATTAGCAAATGGAATGCATATATCGACATATTGTTTACCCCCAGTTTTCTACTACCAAATAATTGTGAACAAGATCATTTGTGAGTTGCTAGCTAGGCATGTTAATTTATTTTTATTTACTTTTGCTATATGTTCAACCCTCTTTCTAGTCTTTGTTTTCAGCTAAGCTAAACATTGCACAACTACCTCTTTCCAAAATATATTTGGGAAAGTGTTTGTTTACTGTAAAGTAGACTTTACATTCCAAATTCAAGTACAAGTTGAACATAGTCTTGCAGTAACAGAATGGGGGCGGGGGGGGTCGCTCAGCAGCATTGAGTCACTCTGAGAGCCACATTTGCATGACTACACCAACAATATGCAATATGAACACACACAAACACACACACACATACACACACACACTGCAGGCCTGAAATATCTCTCCAGGGTTATTTGGGGAGTTGTTCAGGATCAGAGACTTCTCTCCCATTACAGGTCTAATTAGTTTCTTTTCAAGGCCTCTCTCCGTCTCTCCTCTGCTTCACAACAGATTTCTTGCTATCCTCCTGAAACATTTCTTATTCACTATCATTTTTTTCTTCTTCTGGGTAAGGCATCTCACATTTATTGTTTCAAATCCAGCTACGTTCTCTACTCCCACACACCTCACCTACTCTGCTACACAGTTCTTGATTGCCTTGGCTGCAAAGTGTAATGTCGCAGAGAGCAAGGAGATGATGGGCACATCTCCCCCAGTATGCTTTGCGTCTCTTTGACCCAGAGTCCTTTGGGACATAGTTATACGCACAGCAGGGGGGAGATAGCTGGAGATGAAAGCAGGAGGGTTACAGAAAAATTGAAAAAGGTTAGGCAAGGGGAAAAAAATCAGCAAAGAAAGGCAAGAGAGAGTGAGGAGTCTGCTGCAAAGGATGGTTGGTATGGTGCTTGTGTCTGTATATGGGGGGACGTTTGATTGACACAATATTATATAAATATCAGGTAGCTTTTTAACACTACTACGTACCGCTGTATTTGCTTTGTCATCTATTTTCTAAATGTCAATTTTCTGATGAAAGCAATCCCCACTGATCCTTGTTGATTGACAGTTGGCAGGAAAGAGTTTCAGCGGAGTTCAGAGGTCACTCGTTCTCTCCCGTCATCCCCAAAGAGGCTGGCGGTGGTTCCTCCCAAACCTCAGTCCCCGGGTGAGTCTTTTTCCTCATAATCAAAACACATCATGTACATATGCATTTATGTATCATCAGACAAATACATCCACATACATCCACATACATAAACTGTGGCTTCCTCTTTAAGCCCACCTAACCGTCTACCTTCCCAAACCTTTCCAAAAATTGTCCTTACATTTATAACTTCTTATTAATCCACCCACACTCAGGAGCAGCAGCTTGCATCCTTTTTGGATATCATGATTTGATCCATGCAGTCTATACCTTTCTTCGCCTTGGCTCTGCGGTGGTTGAATCATTTTTTTATAGAATTGCAGAGGGCCTCCCCATCTTTCCTTCCAGAATTGACACACATCTCCTCAGGCTACACCTTTCTCTTTACTCACTTCACCAAAGTGCTGCTGTTACTGTTCACCTTCGTCTTTTCTGCATCTTGTGCCCGACCTCGTCTCCTCCCACACAGCCGCAAAATAAAAACATTTTCTTTCTCTTAGGTTTTCAGCACTGTACCTTGTCTGTTGTTTACTGCTTTGGAGAGTGTACCAGCAAGATGTTAGCTTGTTGAAATGGAAATCAAATGTACCTTATGAATTACGCTTTAACCACACCCTGGCAGGAACACACACACACACACACACACACACGTGTTCTACCTGCAGTGTGTCTGCCTGCCTGCTAAAGAGGGAGACATCATTTACACAAGACTTCTAGACGGGGAATCCTAATGCGCCTTCAAGGCAAAAACACAGATGAAGAAGTAATATTGCAGAACTTGCTGCTATTTGCAGGTTTGCACATATTTACAAGCAAAACCTTGCTTATTAGATTCCATGGAAATAAACCTTTTTTAACCTTTTAATGTTTATAATTCACCTATTTTAGGTTTTACTTGCACACACACACTTGATTTATACCCAAGTTGGCCTTAAACGTCGATCACCGTTAAAATCATACCGCACCTTCATTCTTACTGAATTATTTGTCTCTCCACACTCTTCTCTCATTTCTCCCCGTGGGCCATAGCACTCCCCTCATTTCCTCCCCCCAACTTCTTACAACTGATCTTTCACTCATTACCTGGGACCCTGCACCCCAAACCCAGCCTCATATTGTCATGGAGGCTGCGCCTTATGCTTCAGTAGGCCTAAATGACGTGTGTGTGTGTGTGTGTGTGTGTGTGTGTGTAGACACTTACACACACAGGCTTGTCTGTGAGAGTGTGTACAGGTGACTCACACAGAGGTTAATCAGCCCGCCTGTATGTTTACACCTGAGCCCCCTCCCAAGGGAAGATGGCTTTTAGATGTTTGTGTTTGACTGGCCTTTAAATTAGCTCGATCATTAATTGCCTTTACTTCATGTGCTAAATGTTTCACACAAACACAACACACATTATACACTCATATACGTATACAGTATACATACACATATATACATACAGTATCCGTATACATACATAAGTATGCAGTAACAATGTCCTTACATTGTTGCATGCTGCTTTCTTGATAATGATCACAGTTGTCATGAGATTAGATGGTCCATCATGAAGAACACCAGACTGGGAATTACCCCAAAGGATTCTTCTGTAGGAAAGATTCAATTAACTTGTTATCATTTATCATGTGAGCACAGTCATTAGTAATAGGTCAGGTCCAATCTCCTCTGATTTACTACGTATCTATTACATTACTATAGATATCTGTGTCCTAGTTAAGTTTAAGAATTGATACATGAATAAATAATGACAAGTCGGAGATATCAGATTATATATGTATCATTGACATATCTGTAATATATTTATTACAGACTTTTTCCTAGGTGAAAAGTATATGCTCACGAAGACTATTTTCTAACTTGATTGAAAGTTTTTTTCTCTCCCTACAGTCCAGTGTGGGCTGCGGCCTGCAGCAGCAGTGCGAGGGTCATTTACCCCGGGGTCCCCTCGCCGCGTGGCCCCCCTGAGGCTGCAGCAGGAACAGCAGGAGAGCCTGCAAAGGGAGAAAGAGGAGGCTCAGCAGAAAGAGAGAGAAAGGCAAGAAGAGGAAAGAGAAAAAGAAGAACAAAGAGAAGAGGTGAGTTGCTGAAAAACTACAGTGCCACTTGGTGTTTGCACCATTGTCTATAATGTTATTCTTTGCCACTTAGGTTCAGAGGCTGCAGGGACGCTGTGAGCAGCAGGAGAGGCAGCTTGGAGCTCTTAGAGAAGAACTGAGGAAGACTTCCTTGGGTCTGGAAGCCTTTATTATCACCACACAGCATTACTGCCTCAAGGTAGCCAGCTTGAATATTAAAGGAATACAGTCTTTCACCATAATAAGGCACCTGCTCATACAGAGTTGTAGTGTTATTTTGTACTAACCATAGGTTTCCTTTAATTAAATATTTACGAGGACTAAAGTGACAAATTAGCCTACTCCTTGGTGGACAGTACAAATCATTATCATTATGTCTACCCCCCCAACATTCAAACCTCATTAACTTACTACATCAATGATCCTACATCAATGATCCTATGTATAGACAACAATGACTCAACCTCTCCATTTACTCATAGCCTGTATTATAGAAAACACATACTCACACAAATATGAACATATAGTATTTAACATCAAGAGTTGAGATTCAGAGCATGGCCCACAAGCAGCACAATGAGCAAGAGTGCTTGTGACTATAGGTAGGGTCCTCCCCAGTTCAGTATGTCACTGATCTGGTCTTGTCATCCAGCTGTCTGTGTCTGTAGCCTTGGAGGTGCAGTAACTGTAATACTGCTGCCAGACTGTCAAGCGACTGTCTGATTTCTTTATGGTCACTGTCGGAATGCTGCAATCACAAAGCCCACAATGTACGTGTGTAAGGAAAGGTTTAAGTGCAGATATTCAGTATTTGAGGATGTTTGAGCTCCCTCTGCTGGCAGTAGTCAGACACAGCAGCTACTTATAGCTTTGCACAACAGCATGCTGTAGGCTACTATAAGTTAATTTATATCAATAAAAAAGCAACAATGACAGTATTTTTCTCATATAGGTTAACTTCACTTAAACTACTTGGTCTATACAGTATGTCAAACCTCCAGGAAGCAGAGAGAGAGAGAGAGAGATAGAGAGAGAGAGAGAGAGGGAGAGAGAGAGAGAGAGAGCGAGAGAGAGAGTCAACAGGGAGATTGGTAATCAGCTCTTTAAGTCGAATTGTGGTCACCACTATTTCTTGTCTTTGTTTTGGTAGTTGTGGATTTTGGTGTAGCTTTACGTTATTCTGGCAGTCCTTTCACAAACTCGTCCATGCTTTGCTTGCAGTGGAGCAGAACCACGCAACCATGCATTATGCATTGAGGTTTATAAATAAAAGTGGGTCTGATTTTACCCTTGCTAGCACATGGCTTTAAAAGCTTGTCCAACAGTTCTACTTTAGTTTATGACCAAGAGACTACACAAATACTACTTTACATTCCCATCAGCCTCAGCTTTACCTTTGTGCTAATTAGCACATGTGAGCATATTAGCATGCTGTCACTCTAAACTGTTGAACATGGTCAACATTTACATGATCTGCTAAACACCAACACGTTAGCATTGTTGTCATTGTGAGCATGTTAGCATGCTGATGTTTACATTTAGCTCAAAGCACCACTGTCCAAAAGTAAAATCTCACAGACCTGCTAGCATGGCTGTAGGGTCGTAGTTGTATTAAATCATATAGCCGTTACGTCAACTAGCTGTTTCACTGTTAGCATCCATACTCCAGAATTAATTGTTATGGTAGGCCATACTTGAAACCTGCACTTTGCCACTTTTTTCCCTCCAATTTTCAGAATAAAACTACAGAAGAAAATCAAAGGAAATTGTCCATGGAAATGCAACAGATCAGAGAGGAAATGGGTGAGTAAAAACCAAAAAAAAACCTTGTCAATCAAGTCAGGTGGGACATTTTTAGATGCTAGTCGGAAAAGCAGAGGTGTTACCAACAATGGCTCGTTAGTGATTTGAACAAGTCATTTGTTCTGAGAGTTTGAAAGATTGAGGAAGCACCTTTTTAAGTCTTTGTTTTTTAAAAAGAAATGTATAAAGTACACTCTGAATAAAAAAACTAAATTAATTACATATTGACTTATTTAGCTAAAATGTAAGAGAATCAACCCTGACCCCAGTTTGTATAGTCGTAAATATAAAGTAAGACTTTATTATTCTGCACTCTCTCATGATATAACAATCCAAGATACACTCTGTTTCATACACAGCATCCAACTCGGCGCGATGGGAGAGAATCCATCGGGAGAAGACAGCACTGGAGGTGGCGTTTGACCGAGAGCTGCACGAGCTGCAGCTGCAGCAGGAGGCGGAGCTGGCTGCTGTGGAGGAGGGGCTCAGAAAGTGTCACTCAGCAGAGGCAGAACACCTGAAGGAGGAGCATCGGTCAGAGATGGAGGAGCTGAGGACTCAGCATCAGGAACAGGTGAAAGAAAGAAAGGCATCATGGGAGATGTGTCAAAATGATCTTCGCTTTGAAGTGATCTTTCACATGAAATCTGATCAGTCATGTGTGTGTGTGTTAGATGGAGGAGATGACAGTCAACCATGAGGCAGCCATGCAGGAGCTCAGAGACATGCATAACATCACCATGGCAACACTGCATGAGGAGCATGCCCGTACCATGAGAGGTGTGATTTTTAGATTTTAGACCTTTTTTAAAAAGATTTTAAAAAAGTATGATATCAGCACTGCAAGAAACAACATCAACTCTATTTTTCTATTGTGCTTCTGAATTTGTGTGTAGACTTGAGAAAAGCTCATGAACAACAGAAGATGCTTCTCGAGGAAGATTTTGAGAAACTCCGGCTTTCTCTACAGGTATGTTGCCATAAAAATTATACTTAAGGGTTTATTGTTTGGTTAATGCACACTGATATGTACTGAGGAAATGTATGGTATTGTGTGTGTGTGTGTGTGTGTGTGTGTGTGTGTGTGTGTGTGTGTGTGTGTGTGTGTGTGTGTGTGTGTGTGTGTGTGTGGATGGTTTCACAGGATCAAGTGGATACCCTCACAATTCAAAACCAGAGTCTGAAGAACAAAGCCAAGCGTTTTGAGGAGGCTTTAAGGAGGAGTACAGATGAACAGATAGTTGTGAGTTCTCCTATTCTATAAGAAAATACCCAGACAATGCTTTCCTTCCAACCCCCATCAATCACACTCTATCTTTCTTTTCTCTTGTTCTCTTTGTTTTGTTTGCGCATGTGTGCACGTGTCTGTAACAGGATGCCTTGGCTCCATACCAACACATTGAACAAGATCTGAAGAGCTTGAAGGAGGTTGTGGAAATGAAGAACCAGCAGATACACCAGCAAGAGAAGAAGATCTCCGATCTGGAAAAAGTGGTAGGCTCAAATAAGCTATGTCAACAAACACACACATGCACAAATGTGTCTGGGGCATTAAGATTACACTGTGGTTGTAATTTACTTTTGAGCAGGCCCAAAAGAACGTGTTCCTTGAGGAGAAGGTCCAGGTTCTGCAGCAGCAGAATGAAGATCTGATGGCCCGTATTGAAAATAACCTAGTCCTGTCTAGGTAAGACACACTCAGTCATAATTGTTATCATTGATGCTGTTTTTTTCACTTCACCTCACTTTCTTCCTTTGTGTTGTTTTTTTACGTGCAGGCAACTTTCAGAGGAGAACGCCAATCTCCATGATTCAGTTGAGAAGGAAACCTGTGAGAAGAAGCGGCTGAGTCGGAACAACGAGGAGCTTCTGTGGCGTCTCCAGACCAGCCCCCTCATGTCCCCCGCCTCTTCCCCGCTGCACCGCTCCTTCTCCACCTCCCCTGTCCCCTCATCCCCATTCTTCTCCTCCTCACCTGTTGCAGGGTGCGACTCTCCAACCCACTGCCACGGCTGTTCCCAGCAGGCTCAATACTGCTCCCCCTCCCACAGAGCTACCACCAATCAAAATCTCTCCCCAGGACCAGCCACACCCACTCACAGGGCAGCGAGCAATCTGAATTACTCACCTGGCCCGGCCACGCCCACTCACAGGGCCGCGAGCAATCAAAATTACTCACCTGGCCCGGCCACGCCCACTCACAGAGGGCAAGCTAATCGCTGTAACACAGCCGCTTCTCTCAGCTCATTTCAGAGATAAGCTCACATTTCTCTCTCTCTTCAATTTTCATAACTGGCTCCTTGTCTTCTATTTTCATTGTTATCCTCCTCCCTTTTTTAAATGCAAATTGCATTGAAGTATATGTTGTAGAAAAACAACTGTGGCCTGCAGTCATCAAAGGATAAACTAAGCACCAAGGTTACAGCATCCCAAAATTTTCGAGGCCCTACAGCCGGTGGCGTCCATTATGTGGCAGATATAAATTTGTAAAAGGAAAATGGATTCAGACGACTACGGCTCAGTTGTCTATCCCCAATTAGTCTTGAAACGCAGACTGTACATACTGTATGATAGGGACACAGACAGTGTCGACATGTAGTGAAGCCTCCCTGCATGGGTAGTCATGAGACAGAAACTGTACATATGGAAACTGGACACCAGAAAAAAAATTCTCTGGTGTGTTAAAAACACACGTCTTTGATAAAATAAGCTATATACAGTACTCTCTTTTTGTCTTTCTCTCTGTCTTTCTCTCTTTCTCTCATTGGGATTAGTTTCTCATTGTGAATTTTTGTTTGTTTTTGTTTTTTTGTCTGAAAGAAATCCCCCAACAAAGCGCCTTATACTCAGTCTTGCCGTCTCACCAGCAGAGAACGACCAACATTTTATTTCATGAAGGACTTTGGATACAGAATTGGTTTTATAATCAAAATAAATCATGTTCTTTAGCCTCCTCAAGGTGTATTTAACATTGTCTAATTAGTTCAACAACGGTAGTTTTACTCGTGTGGGACGACCCTACCTGGAGCCCCAGCCATTTTACCTGCAAAATCCTGACGACCTAATGTTCAAACTTTTGCCAGGTCTTCCTGCAGGCTCTCGCCACCAAGCAACTTTTTATTTTGGGATCCCTCAGGTCTACTTGCAAAACCTATGTCTGCCATTTTGTATTTACCTCATCGGGAATGTGCAGTCTGTTGTGTCTGTATATAGCTCAACAGCAACAACAAAAACACACAGCACCAGAGAACTCAACGCTACAGGGGGCTTTAAACCTAACACAGAAATCTTAATTATTTTAATTTTTGTGGATAATTTTATTTTTTTTAATCTGATTTTTAGGCTATATCTAATTTATTTGTTACATGCATTTTGCTAATTAAGCAATCATGTACTGTTGAAGTCTTCCAGTCGTAATGTGAAACATTTTATTGCTATGGTCTGTCTATTTATTAAGTTTGAGGTGTGAAGGAAATGAATTGTGTTTGTAACTTTGAAAATATCACCTATAAAACACAAGTGGAATATGTGATGTGCCCCAGGAGAAAGGAGCTATACGACTTGCTGTCAGTAGTGTTAAGGGGAATGTCTTATTATATTATAATGGGACTATAAGCTATGTAGGTTAAACATGAGTGTCACCCTTTCTAAACCTGTGTTAACCTCTTCATAATCTTTTTTTCTTATGCTTGCTTATCTGAATGACACTTTTAATCCTTTAGGATTACCTTCAAACTTTTGCGAGTTACACTGGATTCTCCGTGTGCAAGAATATATCGTTCAGGGAATTATTTTCTAAATTTAGATTAGAAATTCTTTTGTATAGCTTCTCTATTATACACTCAAGATATTTCCCACGATCATTTTCCACTTATATAAAATACAACAGAGAAACCAACCTTTGGTATATAAAAATGAGAATTATTTTATAGCATACAGTTTGTCATAGCTGCCTCCTGTACTGTACTCTTCTGACTAACTTACCCTCAGGGTCCTACTCTTTCATCTGGCTTTTTCATTTAAAACTACAGTATAATACAATGTAATCTCAGTGATTTACTCGCACATGGACAAACAAAGCTGTTCAGACTACATACATAAATGAGCCGCTGTAAATAACCAAGGCCAATGTGGAGGGATGAGAGTAAATCTGTGTTGTCTGTTGGCAGTCACAGCAACATTGCTAATGGGAGCATGTGTTAGGGTTAGTCACATGTCTGTTACGTTACAGGTAGAGTAAATGTAACCTTTTACCAGCATGTGATGAATGGCATATCTGGATTGCCGGTTTTTCAGTAAAGTAATAGCCTTTTAAGTAGATATTTTATTGCTATGCCAGCACTTTTAATGGCCATGAAAAAGTTTTAAAAAAAAATCTTTTCATGGATTTTCAAGATTTTTTGTATGACACACACAGGGTTAAATGCTCTTAAACGAAAGAATGTCAAATACAGCAAAGGAATTTGAGAACTGTATCTCGATTCTCACTGATTTTATACCTACACTGATGGTTTTTGAGAATGTCTTTGCATAACGATCAATTGTAAGAATATACCAGTCAGTGACACTGTGTTTTCAAATGTTGTACGATTGCAGTTCACCTAAGTCATTGAATTGTTCTTCAGGGTCCCCCTAAAGGTCACTTCAGGTGCAAATACAAACAAGTCTACAAAGATGCAACAAAAATTATTGTTTACAAACGGCAGCGTAAAATCCCATATTTCATCTTAAATTAATATTTGACCTTTGAATGGACTATGATTTCTAAACAATGAACTGTTATTGTAATGACCCTTCAATGTGTCCTGTGGACATTTGTGTCTCACTATGCGCTGAATGTCAAATATGTAATGACTGCATTTTATAGAAGTTATTCATGTGATTTTGTTTGTTATAAGACCTCTTGTCTGACCACTATGTAGCAGCTATTTCATATGTAGCACTTGGTTGAGCCTCCCCACAACAAACATGGGTCATTCATCTAATCCATTAGGGATTGAAACATCCATGTTCATGTTTAAATGCTGTTGTAGCAAATGTTTCTATGGCTTATCAACTTTCAGCGGAAACATTTGAAATTGAGAAGGGAAGCTGTACAATTACCCTGTGTGGATTTAGTCCAGAGAAAACGTTCACTGAATTAGTTTGTTCTGGCACTGATTGTATGTTTGAATGTAAATACATTTACAACATTAGTTGTGTCTTAGTGCACCAACAAAATAATAGAAGCATGTTTTTCTGTCCTTGCTGTTTCTCGCTCTCCCTTTCTCTTCTTTTACCTCTCTGCATTTGTGATGGTCAAAATGTAACTGTAGCTTAGGAGGCCTAGAGGACGAGGAATGAGATGGTTCGACATGTAACGTGTACAAACGTTGTTGAGGCTTTTATTTGTACTTTTTGGGGAGAACATAGTATTAAAAGATATTCAAGAAAAGTCACGTGATGTCCATGTTTCATTTTTGGATAAGTGCTGTTTATTCTAGAGTTCCAAGTGTGTTTACCTGCTACATGAATTCTGGACCCAAGTGCTTGTCCTAGTTACCACATAATAGAATTCTAAGTAATGACAACAAAACTGTCAACGCATCCATTGGATACAAGCCTTACGCGATCACGCATGTGCCGTCGCCCCTACTCCACCTAGTTGCTAGTAGCCAAGGAGGACATGAAAACATTAAAAAAAACATGGTGGACTCTTCAGAAAAGGTTGTAATCTTCCCTTAAGCTTCTGTGCAAGAAAGTCCCCGGACCACACAATCATCTGAACATTACCACACTGAGAAATCCAGAGAGAGCTGTGTGGAGCTGATGGTCTGAATTAGCTTTGTAGCAACTCATTTGGCAATGACTTGAATGTAACAGACATTTTTTAGTATCAAAAGGTTACACACTAAAGCTTAAAGTTAGTTAATTACACTTAAGTTAATAGTGACAATACAATAGTAATAAACAATAAAATTAAGATTTATAATTTTTACTAATATTAATTTGCGTTACTCACAGAGGGCCGGTTAATCGCTATAACACCGCCGCTTGTCTCAGCTCATTGCAGAGGTATTCTTACATTTCTCTCTCTCTGTCATTTTCATAACTGGCTCCTTGTCTTTTATTTTCATTGTTATGCTCCTTCATTTTAAATGCAAATGGGATTGAAGTACATGTTGGGGAAAAACGACTGTGGCCTGCAGTCATCAAAGGACAAACTAGGCAGTCAGTCAGTTTTAAAGCACCGAGGTTACAGCGTCTTGAACTTGTTACGTCCCTACAGCTGGTGGTGTCTATAATGTGGAACATATAAATAGTGTAATGGAAAATGGATGCAGGTGATTGATGTATTTTATGTTATGTTGTAACTGTTTATTGTTGCACACATTATAACATTTTGTATAGTATATTAAGTATTTATTGATTATTTGAATATATATGTATAAATATACAGCATATACTAGATATATAGTTTTTTTATAATTACTGTTCAATGGTGAAGAGATGAAATCTCTAACATATTCTATGACAGTGAAGTGACAAAAACTAATATCACATATGAGGGATTCAAGAGTCAACGCAACAAAAGCTTTGTTAGCTGTATGACTGAGAATTAGACTTCAAGAGTTTGTTTTAACCATTTTACATTTATTTCAGTATCAAGACATGCAACTGGTCAAAATTACATAATATAACATCATATTGTTAACGATACACTATATTTCATACAATTTTAACATACCATGGTAGTTTCATAATACATTCAGCCAAGGAAATGTAAACCATGCTAATCTGACTGTGTCCTGATCCCATCAAATTTATGTTTAATAAAGCAGTGACTTTAAAGGATGAGCAAACTGAGATATCACTTCTTCATGAAGTGAGATATGATATCCATGGGCAGGGGGAAAATGATGGTGGAGTTCTTCTCTGCTGCTATGGTGCTGAGAGTCTGCAGGTAGCGAAGCTGCAGGCCTGACGGAGACTCTGCGATCACGAGGGACGCCTCCTTCAGGGCACGAGATGCATTCATCTCACCCTCTGCTGCAATCACCTACATCAAAAAAGAGAGATTAGGATGGCACACTATTTGATTAATTAGCCGAAAATAACACACCTGTGTCAGGATCTGTAACGATCTGTAAGAGGGTTTCAAAGAATAGCGCACACAAAATGCAGAAATGGGTAGGCAGTGGATGGTTTCGAGGATTTAATCATAAAACTGTGCAAAAAACCCAAGAAAATCCTGAGGCAAACAGGCAGCCAAAAACAAGTTCCAAAAGAAATCACAGAGACAACAAGGAAACCCACGCCAAACACCCTAAACAGTACAATAACCCGACACTAGACAAAGACAACACAGAGACTAAATACAAGAGGTAATGAGGTGAAACAAGAGATAGGTGACACGAGGATCAGTAGCAGGTGAATCACATCAGGGTGGGGCAGACAATCACAGATAGCACAAGGCAGGAAGTAAAACAAGACAAGGGAAGACAGAAAAACAGACTACCATAATAAAACAAAGGACACAGAATAAAATACAAAACCATAACAACCTGAAAACAATACACATTGTGTGTTATAGTAAATTATTGTATAAGACTGTATATGCATGTGTTCTTTGTGTCACGCTACATGGCCTGACCTTGGCTCTGGCCTCTCGTGTAGCCTCTGCTTCGGCAGCCATGGCTCTCTGCAGCTGATGTGGCAGCTTCACATCTTTAATCTCCACACGTTCCACCTTGATGCCCCAGTTGTCTGTGGCGTCATCCAGGTTGGACTGGAAGAGACAGGAAGAGGGAGAGCTCACACCTGTAGCTTACAGTGTAATTGATTGTTTATTCCATACCATCCACATATGAAATTCACACATAAAGCTGTCCATTGGGAACACAAATTCAAAGAAAAGAAATTCATCCAAATGTCTCACAATTTTTGAAACTGAGGTGGTACCCTCCATTTAGAGAAACCTTCAACAACCATAAAACACCAAAAAAATGGGATTGATATAAAATCTGGGTTCAGAGATGCCCGCCTGATAGTTTTCCTGTACCTGCATGTTGTGAGCGATGCCCTCACGGTCAGATAAGAGCTCAGCCAGGTTCTTAGTCCCCAGAACATTTCTCAGGGTGGTTTGAGCCAGCAGGCGGGTGGAAGAGTCAGCATTAGACACGTTGGCCACAGAGGCAATGGGGTCACTGACCCGGAAGTACACCACTCCGTCCACAGAAACTGTAACTGAGTCTTTGGTCAGGATCTAGAGTAGAAATACATGACAGTTTGTGTGTGTGTCCACAGATTTTAGTTAAAATTATTTCCCCTCAGACAGTTTGGTTTTGCTCTTTGGTTCAACCCTACCTCTTGTGGTGGGATGTCAAATGAAACTGTTCGTAGATCCACTTTCACAAAGGAATCGGTACACGGCATGACAAAGAAAATTCCTACGGACAAACAGGAGAAAGCCTGAATTTTCAGTTCAAAAGAAGAAAACATTACATTACTATCTTCAAATGATGTACCCAATCCAGGATTTCCTTTTCTTTTTACAGTTAGTAAAAAATAAAATTAAATAAAAAATAGAAATAGAAATTGTGAGTGTTTCTACCTGGTCCTTTAGCCTTCCTGTCTGTAATGCGGCCCAGTCTGAAGATAACCGCACGCTCATACTCCTGAACAATCTGCCATAACAGCAGGATGACCACAGCACAAGCTCAATTCACATTCCAATGCGCAATAAAGGAAATAACAGTTTCTGCATTCTGACATTTTGAGTTCTCTCACCTTCAAACAAAACCAGATGGTGATGGGGAAGAGAAGAGCGGTGAAGATGCCGGAGAGTATGACTAGGAACCAACCAACGCATCCCAAAGACCCTGTCCGTTCAGCTAGAAAGAAAGGGGGATAACAGCGTGTGTTTGAGTCTTTTTGGCACACTGTAAAATCCCTAAAACAAATATGAAATGGAGAGGAAAGCCTCCTTGTTACAGCACAGTAAGAGATGTGAACAGGAGAAACAAGATCTGGTTCACTGGGGCAAAACTAGGGGTAATGTAAACATCAGTGCAGAAGCTTACGGATCACAGTTTTAAATTACTTTGGATCCCTTTAGAAGTGGAGGTGATGTCTTTAGGCCCTTTCTTAACCCTTAACTGCTAAAAAAGGCCAACACTCTACATACAATGGGCTAAATTCTGTCCTCCACGAAATTATAATAGAACATTATTTATTAACACAGATACTACACATGCAGAGAAGCTCACAGTTAACACTATGAGAAACTCTCAAACTATAAGGGCCAACAGTATAATGTTTACCCATGCAACATTATCTCTGGAGTGCTGCTTTGGTAATACCAAGAGTCATAAAGTGAGAGAAATGTTGTACTGTGTCATAGTTTTCATCTTAAATGTTTGTAGTTCAGTTTCCATGTGTGCTTGTTTTGCGACAACGTCATTACATTTCACAGTGTGGTCACCTTGTGGTTATAGACAAATAAGCTTTCAATTTAATGTATACACACATATCAAGGGCACATTTAGACTTAATGGTTCATACGTCAGCATTGTGCAGTATGACACTGTCATATGTAGATTATATTTTCATTTGCAATTGCTTCAACTTCATGGTCTTTGTACTGCTTTGGTTATTTTTGCTGCCGTGCTATAAGCAACATAATTCTCTCTTTCTAGGTCAAACCACAGAAAGTTTCCTGTTTTTGAACTAAAGGACATTTACACATTTTCACTTCCCTTGCTTCACATGATCTATGGTACATACTGGAATAACCCTTAGTTTATGAGAATTGCTGGAATATAATCCTAGTTTACACTGTACCAATCTTCATTATCAATATGTTTTTTCTTCTTCTTTAAATAGGTTTTAATAGCACCAAAGCCTGGGGGTTTCTTTGGATGGAAGAATTCTAATTGGAACTTTAACACAAATCTTCACATGTGCACCCGATGATGATTGTTGATTCGCGCCTCATCACTCACAAACACCTGAGTGAATGTGTGCACATGTAAACGATGTGTACACACAGCCTTCCATGTCACATGATCCTTTCTAACAGGTTGGTGATAACAAAGAATTGGAAAGTAGTGTAATTACGCTTCAACATGATGTGATATGAAAAGTAGCCACTATCAACAACCAAATTAGGCACTCAAGCTAAACCCAACATGGGTGACATGGCAACTTCTTGTTCACCTGACTTTACAGAGCAACACAAAAGGAGACGCACACAAACACTTAGTCACATGCTTTCTGGACTCTTATCTCATTGACATGTGATTTCTGTTTCTATGACAATGGGAGTTCTACTTTGCCCTAGCCTCTCTGCCTGATTTTCACTTGCACAGGTGAGCTCCTACATCATACATAATACATAATACACTCCTGCTCACATAACTGACAATGTCATGGTAACATTGGATATGGAACTTGTGTTTCCGGGAAGAGTAAACAACTCCCTTGTTGATCTAAGCCTTACTCCAAGTCTGATGTTGGTTATATTTAACACAACCAGTGGAGTAACATTAAAGCGCAGAAGCAAAGACATACAAAAGAAATGTGGTTTATCTTACATATTAAATCGTCTTTGCTCTGTCCTCTTCTCTTCTGGCTTTCCATTTGGTCCTCCATTTCCATGTGCTGGTTACAACTGAGAGAGGAGGTGTGTTGAGAGTGTTTTTTTAAGTGTATCTGATGAGGAGGGAGTCTCCCAGCTATTTAAAGCTGTAATGCTGCAATATATTGTCGTTCAGAGGTGTAGGTGTGGCTCCGACACTGAGTTGATCATTAACAAATATCATGTAATATCAATTATCATGATGCTAACAGGAATCTATACTCTCAATGTTTATGAAATACTGAGTTTTCATGAAAGAAAAATAAATCCTATTTTTTGCATATAAATGAAGGAGGTAATTTAAAATACTGGTAACATAGAATAATATAGGATATTAAATTAATTTGTTCTTTTTTGTTGTAATGCAGCCGTCATTGCCAAATAGGGCCTATGCATAGTCAGCCTTACTAGTCTCGACCCAAATTATTATGATATAATGTACTGACGTTATTTCTTTTTAGAAAGTAGAGATGCAGAATGCAATGCTGCACTTTCCCTCATTTCACTTCAACATCTGTGGATATTCAAAAATGAGCCCATTTGACTCTGGCAAACTGGATTAAACTCTATTGTTTCAATACAGCTCTTTTTGTAGAGAATCAATCATGTTTATCAATATTTATGGTGTCTGTAAAATGAGATAAATTGAATAATTAAATAAATAAAGAACAGATAGGGAAAACAAATTATAGAAATTAAATAAATGTAAGCATTTATATTGCAATTCTGCTGCTGACGAAATAGACAACTTCTTACAAATAGCAAAGTTATATAAATATTATTTATAAAGATCAGATAATGGGCCTTGAAATAAATTAAGTAACTTGAAACCCTTTTTTTCTATACATAATTAATAAATATAGGTGTGGTTAAGCAGATAACAATGGTAATATCAGTGGTCAAAGTATAACTAGGAAAGGAAATGGAAAATTTGGAATGATGGAAAGAAGAAATTGCTTCATTGAGATTCCATAACTGGTGTTGGAGACTCATGACTAATTGACACCTGATTGATAGCATCACATGTGTGTTTAGCAATATTACAGATGCTCACGATAAGCAAGATGAGCCCTAAAAGGACTGTAAGTAGGTTGTAAACTGTCAGATTGGATACAATAACAAAAAATAAAACAATAATTCCCTTAAATTAATCATTTATGGTATTATGTTTGGTTACCACAGCCTTCAGTGCAGATTCAAGTATCTGGTTACTGTTGAAGCTGTACTTTGTAATATTTAACAATTGTCCTGTTAATTTTGTCTTTCTCTGACCAGGAACCTTTTCTTTAACCTTTTGATATTTGAATAACCTAGTGCACTCGCAATTTATCAGACTTTCCAGCCTCTTTTGATTGGATTAGTATTTGATGATTGTGACTAACTGGCCTTCAACTATAGGATAGTATTTCTAGCTGTAAATATTTATCTTTACATTATTTTGTACACCTCAAGTATTTCTATTCTATTTCCTAAAAGGCATGGCATTTCACAGAATAGAGAACAGCAACAGCTAAAACAACCAGCAGTTTACTGACAAATAATAAAACAGGTGCAAATACAAAAAAGGGCAAAAGAGACAAAAGAACCAAGGGCAAAAAAACATTGTGTCTATTACTCTCAACTGTCTCTTAGCGGACTGAGGTGTACAGTAATTGAGGTAAAATTACAGTTTTCACTATGTTGCAAAGCATGAATGAAGAACAGATATTTTACATCTCAAGTCCATATATTAATAAACAAATGTTTGTGGTCAGAAACATCCGCATTCAGTTCATATGGTCAAATACTGTGTTAAAAGCATTAGCAGGGCGACATCGTTTCAAAGAAATTTGTAAACATATGAAATGGGAATCACAGTAAACTGCTGACAGCCAGAAGTGTGTGTTCACTGAAACACACACCTAAACTGCAAAATGCAAGTGTTTGTGTCACTTCCACCCTTGACACAGCACGAGGATTACAAATATTCATGGGGTGCCCACTTCAAAATATGACGGCGCCATACAACTCAACTAACAATGTCATGTCATAATACAATATTCAATTCAGGACAATCAATCAGTATCATGTCTCACCACGCATGTCTGTTTCACTGAGACTGGACACGAAATACTACATGAGGATAGTGTCAATTCATTACATGATATCATGTACACTTTTTCAATTTAATTTCTATAATTCATTATTCACTAATAAATGTCGATAAACTTGATTAAAAACAGCCAAGTCCAGCTAACATTGAAACCAGTAAGGGTCTACTTGTAAAAACAACTTTGACAACTGATATTTACAACTGTTCACTATGAATAATATAGGTAATATGCTATCTCCGCCAAACACTATTTCAACTGTATTCACAATAGTGTTTCTTGTAGTAGTACATCATTCTTCTGGCTGTAACATGTACATTATTGAAACTCTCCAACCTATCCTGTGATCTTCAGGCTTCAAGGCCAAATTAAACGTGTCAACTGCTGAAGGGTGGGGCAGGGTGTACGATAAGGGTCGATGTGTAAGTGTACTCAATGTTTTAAAGTGTATTGTGGGTTTCACTGCCAACCCAGCTGTGGGTGCAGGCCTGGTTGGAGGGGAAAGGGGTTTCCTGGGCCTGGAGGGTAGTTGGTGAAACTGTTGGGCTGAGGAGGAAAGCTCTCCAAAGCAGATGTGGGATGAGCCTGGAACAAGACAAAGAAAAGCAGTGTTTGGGTATTTTGGTAGCAGAGAGCCTTTATCAAACTGACATTTAAATGACTTTACTCTGCCAGAGTACAGCATGCGTATGCGTGTGCGTGTGTGTGTGTGTGTGTGTGTGTGTGTGTGTGTGTGTGTGTGTGTGTGTGCGTGTGTGTGTGTGTGTGTGTGTGTGTGTGTCTACCTGCAGCAGAGCAGACTGCATGGCTGGGTTGTGGAGGCCGCCGAGGGTAGCAGAAGAAGCAGAGGGAGAGAAGCCTGGTACCCCAGGGAAGGACAGCAAGCCTGGGAACCCACTGCTTCCTGGAGGTTGGAGTCCACTGCTCAACCTTTAACACAGAAAACACACGTTATTTGAGTTATAATAATGTTTATATATATTTTTTTATAGTTACTATGTTGCCATTCCCCATGTATAAATAATAAAAAAGTACAACTAGCTTGCTTAGTTAATAGCTCTTACAAGAAGGACACCACCTCTTGAGTGTGTAAAATGCCAGCAAAAGGTGAGGCTTGTGCCCTTTCAACACTTGTTCATTGACAAGATAACTAACTAAATATATGGCTGACAAGAATCACCTAGTAGCCAATTGCCGAAGAACACAAACCAAAGTCTAGGCCAGGCACTCCAGAGTAGTACAAGTAGACTTTGCACTGGTAGGTACAGTATTTCCACTTCCAAAGTGGAAAATCGATGTACATGATTTATGACGCCCTTTTTCCAGCCATTTTACACGCAAGTGGAAATCAATATCATATATTCAAATTACTAACTACTGTGGTTAATAGAAATGGAATACAAAATAGGACTATGGTAACATCCAGCAAAAATGGCATTCACAGACCTACAGTACATTAAAATAGAGTAGGTGCTATGGTCTTTTCATGTAGGCTACATTAAATAATATCAGGAGATCAATGTAAAATCATTAGTTTCATTTTAGATTATCCATTTAACAAGGCTTCTGTATACTGGCCAGTAAAAATGTCCAAAGCTCACATACCCAGGCTGGAAGTTGGAGCTGAAAGCAGACGCAAAGCCTGGCAAAACTGGCGATGATGATGGAACTCCAGCGGCAGCTGCGGCTGCTGCTGCCGCCGCCTGCAGTGGTGCCACCGATGCTACGGAGGATGAAGAGGCTACTGGCAGTCCCATGAATGAAGACAACACAGGGCTCCCAGCACCATGCCCTCCTGAAACTCCCAACCCCGCGAAGGCAGAGGGGCTAGGACCAGGCGCAAGGCCTTGAAATATAGAGGGGGCAGAGGTGAGGCCCAGACCAAAAGGGGAGGCTCCACCTGGGCCAGCATTGGGGGCCAGGCCTGGGTAGATTGAGGTTGGTGGATGGTTAGAAATGTTAGTAGTGGGAGGCATTGAGGGCATGGATGAAGCCATCGAGGAAGGAGGGAGTGATGAAGAAAGGGAGGAAAAGGGGGATAGGCAAGGATAATGAGAGGCTGCTGGGCTGGAGGACAGAGCTTGGAAGCCGCTGATAGCAACAGGACTAGAGAGAGAGACTTGAGGAGAACCTGAGGGGTGTGACAGACCCAAAGAACGAGCCAAGGCAGCCTGGGCAGAACCTGGAACCACAAGAGAGCTAAGAGATGGTGTGCCAGAGCGAGAGGTGCCCTTGAAAGCAGAGGGCACGGGGCTGTTACTGCCACTGTTACTACCCCCAGTGTGTCTGTTGAGGACTCCAGCTGCCGCCATGGCAGCCTGAATTTGTGCAGAATGAGCTGGGGAGAGTTTGGGACTGGGGCCTGGGGTGGAACAACTTGGTATAACAGGAGTGGATGGTCCAGAGGGGGTGTAACTTCGGATCACTGACGCAGAGAGGTTACCTGCTTGTGGGTGTATGCCAGGGTGAGTCGGACCTGACTGGTGGTCTGTGGACTGGGAAAAAATCCTCTGCTGAGTTGAGCCCATGGAGTTCGTCTGAGATAAGGGGTCTGGGCCACTGCGGGAGGTGGCAGGGGTGCCTGGTCGGGAAATGGCATGAAAGGGGGAAGGGGAAAAGCCCCCGCTGCCAGGGACAGGAGTTCCACAAGGGGTGCCTGAAGGGGTGTGGGCTTTGATGACAGATGAGGGTGTCGGTGTAGCATGGCCACTGGAGGTCTGTGGACCTGCTTTTATCACAGATGGGGATGGAGCAGGGGAAGGAGAGGGGGCATTAGGGTTGTGAGAAGGAACCATGCCAGGGAAAACTGGTGTTATAGGGGTTGTGGGAGGAGGGTGAGCAGGAGAAGCCTGGGGTGGGACAGGGGTAGAAGGTGTGGACCCATGAGGAATGAGGAGGGGCCCGCTATTGACTCCCGGTGTGGTGTTCTGCAGATTGCCTGGTCTGGCATAACCTGGAGGGAGAAAAAAGATCAGAGTTGATGAAAAAGGTAATCTAAAATGAAGACTGCTAATACATGACATGATGTTACAATCAACTACAAAAAGAAAAAAAATAAATACATTTAAACAGTACCACATAGTTGCAAATTTTGTGATCACTAGTTTTTGTTGAAAACAAATTCTAATCCAGGAAACAGACAGAATAAGTTAAAACCCAACACCCCAAACTATTGTAAAAGAAGCAATACACTCACATTTATAAAAAAAAGAAAAGAAAGAGAGAGAGAAGAGACACAGCAAGGAGGAATAGTCAGAGAGCATCCCTGCGAGCAACTTATTACATGGAAACCTTAAACTTTTTCAAGATTGGAATAGTTCTTCTTTTTAACCTTTGGGGAAATGCTTAAAATCACATATTTTGCTTGGTAACCTTAATTTAACTTTCATCACATACTGTGCTTATCTCACATTTGTCAATTTAATGCACCTTGAGACAATTTATGCGTATGACCACATATCTCCCAAAGGCCCTCAAAGATAGATGTATTTCAACTGTGAAAATTGATGAGACAGTGCGTTTAAAAAAAAAAAAAAAAAACATCAACCCAAGCGATGCATGTTAAATGCTAGCACACAGCATGATTCCAGAAAGAAAAACATTAATGGCATTAGTTTGAAGCTATTTCCAGTCCAGGCAACCAAAGACCTGTCCTCACAATTCACCAAAGCATGGGCCTACTTCTACACCGATTGACCAGAAAACAGAAAATACCTGCAATGCAAGACAACAGCCTTGCAAAAGAAATATGTTTACAACCACTGTTTGTGTGTTGATACCATTCTGGGGTGTTTTATTGTACTGTATACCACTGACAAGTATTGAAATTGAATTTTTTCCATTTTGTCTATTTCACCTATACATATTTGGAGAAGAACAGATTCTGGATTATATCAAATGCAACCGAAATGTGGTTGCATTGGATGCAATCTAATACAGCAACACCCCCCTAAAATTATTGCAGAATTAAAACGACATCTCTCCAACACTCCTAAATTAAAGGAATCCAATACACAGCTGTGTTGGATTGCACTAAAATATAAGGGGGATGTATGTTTCTGGTCACTCAGTGTATTCCAGAAGTAAGAAGCACATTCTTCACCTGATAAGGCCTTAAACTTGAGAAGCGCAGGTAAGCAGCATGCCAGGTAGTTAGGCAGCAAGCTTCAAGGAGCGTCTATTTGCTGTCACACACACGAGCTTTCATCAAATCATACCTGCTACTTTGTGGGTGGAGTTGTAGGGGGGAGGGGGCACACTGGTTGTAATAACCCCTCCCACAGAAACAAGGCCTGCGTTGTTGTACGCACCTGAGTAGCAGTTGCAAATATTAACAGCATCCACCACACACAAATGTAAGAATCACACACACAACGCATCCCACTACTAACTACACCTCAAACAATACCAGATGGCAGTAAAAACAAAAACATGCCTTATTGTACCCAAAACTAAATTCCTCAATTTGACTGAGAACCTTTCATCTTCCATTTTTTGTTTTCTTTTTATTGGCAAGTCATATACAGTGTTGGATCACAGGCCAGGGCGGGGGAAGGTAGGAATAAGTGTGTGTAAGTGGTTTGTTTCTTACTTGGTGCGATGGTGGCATGGGGTCGGCAAGGTGGTATAGGGTAGGGCACAGGCCGATGAGGGTTGTAGGTTGAGGGAAACTAGAAAAGGATAAAACATATATAGTATATACAGTGTTATATACATACCAAAAACACTTAACTGATGAGCAAATTCTATGTTATTCTGACAGTTTTCAAAGGCAATATAAGGCAACTAACAGGTTAATTACATCAAGGATAAGAGTGAAAACCAAAAAGAAAAATAAGGAAGCTCAAACAACTGCTCTGGATGGACACTTAAAAGTCCAACAAATAAGGCATTTTTATGTAGCAGATGGTGGTCGTTTTTATATAATGCTCTTATATTCCAAGATTGTTATTTAAGGCTAACATAAGTCAATATTGTGTAGCTTCATCAGACATCAGAACATTTACATTTTATAGAAATAGCTGGACTACAGTGAAAGTCCATTTCTATGCTTTGTATCTAAATGTGAAGGGTGACCGTTGTGTGTGTTCTTACTCATATGTGACTCATTTGTATCTGTATGAGCTACTATTATTCTGCTAAAGCCTTTACTCCAGTCAGTTCAGCAATCCAACCACGGTCAATCATTAATTTATATACCATGGCATGGCATGTAGGTTGAAGTTTTTATCGCTCTTTATGTAATTAGCCATGTAAGGCCTCGTCACTCTGTTATCAGGTTTATCTGGGGTGACCTGGCACTGTTACATTATCCTAGTCAGTGTTTCCCATTCTAGTGCTTACAGGTTTGAATGGTCCAATAATACGAGCAGAAATTCCTTTCCCCTCAAGATTGTTAGAAGTGTCCTCTTTCTTCTCGCCTTCTTTCTTTACAGGAGGGATTCCCTGTGATCATAAAGAAAATACATTAAAATACATGGTCAGGTTTATTTAGGCAGAAAAAAAATAAAAACATACCATGTAGCTGTCTACTTCAAATAAATTCACAAGACAAAGAAATACACTCAGATTATGTTGTGTTCATTAATAGACTGAGACATAGAGGTGGAACAAGTAGTGACCCACATTAAAAATAAATAAATAATACAATCTACATCTTTATGTCTATTTTTAGGTGATGGTTCAGGAAAGCTCAACACAAACCATGTACATACTTACAGGGAATGTGCCACTGACCAGACTGGGTCTGCCTTTAGGGTATGGATTTCCTGGTATCATACCACAGGAGGAGATCATGGCTACAGGAGCCTTGCAGCCAACCTTACATACCTAGTGACACAGAAGTAGTATTATTTTAGAAACTGTGTGTGTGTGTGTGTGTGTGTGTGTGTGTGTGTGTGTGTGTGTGTGTGTGTGTGTGTGTGTGTGTGTGTGTGTGTGTGTGTGTGTTTGCGTCTGTTTGTGTTTACAGTATTGATTAAAAATATTATAATTATTAAGTTTGTCAACATAAACACCACTGTTCTAAAAGCTAATTTTCAATCGCATTTTTATCTTTAAGGTGCATCTATCGCTTAGTACCTGTATCTCGCAAAGTGGCATTTGTTCCCTGGAGCTATGGCTCCTAAAGTCATTCCACAACGTCTTTTGATACCAAGACATAAGAGTGGTAGACAGTGTTCCTATGCTAACCTACCTATAACACAAACAACACCATGAAGTTGAACTTGTAAAGGTGGACTTACTTGCTCTAGTATCCTGCGAGCCCGCTTCTTCTCAGACAAGTGTATGCGAAACAGATCCTCCACAGGACGATAATTTTGAGCATCTGAAATGTTCCTGTATGGGAACAGAAATCAAACAAGTAATCAATTAGCTGAACCAAAAATGCTGAAGTTACAACATGTGGCATGTAAAAGTACATTCAGGGTGCTTCAATGCATTTTCCAGATGTACTCACAAAGCTATTAGTTCCAGGACAACCAGTCTATCTTTTGAGAAGGTAAAGCAATTCAGGATATTTGCAACTTTGGTTGTAGGGATTGCAACCATTTTCTGAAAAAAACAGAAGGAGAAACATATTTAACCCTTGTTAGGTGTTTGGGTCTGTAGGAACCATTTTCAGTGCTAAAAGAAAAATTATGCTATTTATAATTTCTGAAACTCATTGGCCTTGGCTCATTTTCTGTGAAGAACATAAAAATAACTTATTTTCAATGACTCCACACAGTACACCCCCCCCCCACACACACACATAACTATTACATATGAGGTGTTTGGGTCTACTGGACCTGAGTGTAATAATTGTGTAATATTTGTAGGTGCTATGAAACTTAACTGGTTCCTCCTACTAGCTGGCCCCTGCTGTGTGTGTGTGTGTGTGTGTGTGTGTGTGTGTGTGTGTGTGTGTGTGTGGTGTCTGTGCGTCTGTATGTGTGCGTGTCTGAGCGTAGGTGTCTGTGTGCGGGAATGTTGTCTTTCTGCATCTGCTATTCACACACAAAGTTACACAATTGTTACATATCAAAAACTTTCACCTGTTCTGATTAAGTTCTGCGAAATAAGCACCAATAATGATAAAAAAATTATTTTTGTATAGTTGAATTTCCTTGTTTTCTCACAAAAAACGAAAATTATCATAAAATCATAAATGTGATCTCACATAGGAAAATGGCAAATAGGAACCATAAATGAGATATATATATATATATATATATATATATATATATATTTATATAAATCTCATTGTATTAATACTCATTGTATTACAAATACATACATTGGTAACTGAGCTAAAGTAAACATCTGTTGAGTATTTTTACATAAATCCTTATGGTTGTATTGATTTAAAAGCCTAATAATGTAGTGGGTCTACCAGACCCGGATACATTGGCTGTGTAACAAAAATATGAACACCACACAAGGGTTAACTAACACTTTAAAACATAACAATGATAAAGAGTGAGCGGCAATTTGAGACAAAATGATAACTTTTTAAAGTATGATTAATGTTGATGTTGCAGTTTTTTAATTTAATTATATCTATTTTTGAAAACATATTTATCAATGCAAACTATTAACTTTGGTGCCGATCACTTAAAACACATTTTACTCACATGCTGCAGAGCTTTAACTGCTTTGATCTGTGGCTCTGCCCATGAGAAATACTTCAGTATCTCCGTCACCTGCAGATGGACAACACGGTGTTACAACTTGCAATAACACTAAAGATGGACTGCAGGAAGTAGTATAAAAGACCATGACACTATCGATTACCATCTTTATTTGTCTTGCCTGACAATTGCAAATACACATTTATCCTCAGAAAGCATTGACTAAACTAAACATAACACGTAAGATCGATGAACGTAAGAATTCAATTCTAACCATAGGCAGCATTGGTTATCGGTTAAGTCAATAACTATATACTATCAGATTGCAATATGAGGCATATGGACGCATTTGGGGACTATGTTAGAATTTAATGACCGTTTAAGAGCTTTGTTATATGAACCCTGTCTAGCTAATGTGGTCAAATACAGCACGTGGTGAGCTGGTTATTCTGTGGACTCACAGCGGATCCACTGAGAGGTAAACTAAATAAAATGACAGTGTTGCTGTTTGTACGAGTACCTGTTCACTGGAGAAATATCCATGCACCTGCTCTATGGCTTTGATCCGCTGATCGGTGAGCACGCACTGAAACACAGCATAAACAATTACTAAACCCCGAAGTTCAGACGATTAAATCGGACAAAACATGTGGGATTAGGCACTCATTTACCTTTCTTATCTCATCCAAGACAATATCAAATGATTTCTTGTCCATGTTTGTTAATTTGAACAAACGTTCGCTTCGTGTCAATACAAACAGTTATTATACCACGAAGTTGGTAAGTACACTTTTAACAGTACAGATAAAGTGATGTAAGATCAAATGCACTCGGTTGACGAAGTCTAAATACTATGTTACTGACCCAACGTTACTAATTGAAATTCATAATGCTGCGAAAGCAAAAGTATTGCATATTCGCAGTAAATCATTAGCTGTGTAATAAAGCTGCATGGTCTTTACAGTCCTTGTATACAATACAACTTTCCGCCCAGGAACAATGACTTCCAAACAAGAGAAGCTGTGTCTGCAGTGCAAAACCTGTCTGCACCAGATTTATCCGCAGCTAACAACAAGCTAGCCAGCTACAGCTACGCTCAATTCTGAGCACAGCTCAACAAAAAGACACTAGAAAATGCAAAGAAAATATTTGTACATCGGTTCATTCAAGTTCAGATTAAATCCAGTCATGGCTAAAATTACGATAGAGACTGGAAAATGTAAAAAAAAAAATCCTACAGATTCTCAAAATAACGTGCTAGGAAAGATAGCAGTCTTGCTAGCTTACACTGACAGCTAGCGCTAGTAACGTCAACACCGAAAAGGACCCCTCTGAGGAAGCCTGTCAGAAAACCCAGTAAAAATAATATAATTACAGCTAGTTTGAGTAAAAATATTATTTTAAAAGAGTTTATTTATAGTCAACATGATTATAAATACAATTGGCAGTATAATTTGTATGTTCTTTTTTAGTGTTTCTCTGTATACAGTTTCAGGCCAATTATGGACAGCGTAGAGGAAGTAAACATAAAATAGGTCTGGGTTGCGGAGTAGAATTAGAATGAGCAATAGTTGTTTGTTGTAATACTAAAAATGGACCGTTTTTCGTGGTCAAATGGGCTCTTAGAAATAAACGAAACTTTAGTGATCCAGCAACGAGGTGTCAGACTATATGACGGTGATGATAAGGTATAGTTTTCCCCCTTGATAGCTTGCTACGTTTGTAGCCCGTCACAACAACACAGCAGCTAAAACTTACTTGCAACAATGTAACTAGCTAAAGACAGGTGTATATATTATACTTAAATAATATTGATGGTGCACATGAGGTACTGATAAAGTTCAGGTACATGGTTTAATAAAATGTAAAAAAAAAAAATAATAATAATAATAACGTCTGTCATTGTACCAGGCTAAGCTGGACGTTGGAGTTGTCTTGTTGAGCACCCATCGGTTGATCTGGAGGGACGTTAAAAATCATGTAAGACAACATATGATTGAGTGAGTATTGGGGCAATTATTGTTCAAGTATTGTGTACTGACGCTCATTATGACTTCTTTCACCTGTAGGAATGCTGCATAGCCATGCCCCTGTCACAGATCATCCTCTTTGAGGAGCAAGCTGCAGGAATTGGAAAGAGGTGAGTCAATGGGTTCTAACAACAGAAATGAGGAGTAGGATTTCCGTATTGCATAAAAAAGGAGCAAACAACAATATTTTTGTTTTTAGAGCTAAATATGTAATTTGCCAACAACATTTAATCAAGGTCCACTTAATCTGTTTTTATGGCTGTTAGAACTGCATCTCATTGTCTTCATCAGTAGATGGAGGTGTTCAGTTGTCATTATGGGAATTAAGTATGGAACTTTGATCTCTTGATAACTGGTGGTTGTATTTGGGGAGAATATCATAGCCCCTTGCAGTTGACCGCTCTGGGGAAAACAAAAAGGTGGAACCTAAGTTAGTTTTTTTCCCCCCCTGTTGATAACAACAATACTTCAAATTTACAATAAGTAAATTAACTCTTGGCATCTTTTATCCTGCAGTGCAAAAATAGTTATCCACCTGCATGCAACACCTGCCAACAAGGAGCCAGGACCCTACCAACACAGCAAGTACTCCTTCATCAAGCTGTCCTTCAAAGAACATGGGCAGATTGAGGTAGTCCCTCTTATACTAGTAGATGTTTGAAATGTTTGTACTTGTTTACCCCATAATGAGCCTTCTTAAGAGAGACTTTGTTTAATTATTGATCTGAAAATGACATGGTGTCATATGCTTGTAGTTTTACAGGAGGCTAACCGAGGAAATGACTCAGAGGAGATGGGAGAATACACCAGTTTCACAACCCATCTCCACAGGAACCGGCTCTCAGGTTAGAAGCTGAAAAGATACTTATCCTATTTTGATTTTCACTGTCATTTTCCTTGATATTTTTTATATTCAGATGCCAGAAACATATGTGATTTGTTACCACACCACATACTGTACATTGGGATGACACACCTGTCAATTAAAAATTTCCACAGGATGGCAGTGTTGTCTTTAAGGGGCTTGGCAGTTAAAATGGTCAGAACTTCTTCCTCGGACTATCTGCTGGATATGATATTGCCACTTATTGCTCAATTGGTAGAATTGGCATTATTGATTTAAGTATAGTATCTGCCAGCAGGACTACAGTCTGTCATTTCACCTACATCAGGTTGTGTGAAGGGTTGGGCATCGAGAAACGATTCCTACTTGAAATCGTTAAAAAAAATTTGGATTCCAGTGGAATCGTTCCTTTTTGGAATCGTTTGGAGGATTTGGTTTCAAATCTAATCATGGGTTCCAAATTTAACATGCGCAAGTTTTTTCCGTACCGGCCAGGTGCTTGTTGTGTTGCTACCATGGAGCACAGTAACCGGTAAAACTGCAGCCCACCATTGGCCTCCTATTATTTTTGAAATAAGCATGTGACTCGTTTCAACTCCACCCCTCAAAGAATCGGATAGAAACAATAAGAACCGGGATAATGCCCCTCTCCAAATAAGATTATTTTAAACTTTTAATTTTAATTTTTTATAAACACTATAAATCAAAGTCACTAAAATAAATGTATGTAACAGTAGTGAACCACAACGTGTTCCCTCCTTACTGTTGGTCTTTCCTTGTCCTTTGAGGACTTTCTTTTTTTTTCCCACTACATGTGTTTTTCTTTCCTTTGTGGTCGTGTAGGCAGGAAGAATACGCGCTGTGGGGATTGTTGGCATTGAGAGAAAGATAGAGGAGAAGAGGAAAGAAACAGACAAAAACATTTCTGAGGTACTGTAAAGCAAAAATACTTAAAGACTGCGAAATGTGTTTTGTAGTAAGCCATATTTTGATGAAAATGACTGCAAACCTACTGATAGTACAGTTTGTCATTTTAATTTAAATATTGAAGATTTAATGGCTCTATCAACCATTTGGACTTTTTTTTAGGCCTTCGAGGATCTCAGTAAGCTGATGGTGAAGGTAAAGAATGGTTTCCTTTTTTTTGTTCACATTTTCCTATAGCAGTTGATTTGTCACATAATTATTGACCTTTTTGAAGTCCTCTTATACTTTATTCATTATACTGTATGATTGTTCAAACATCATATCTATGGATATCAAACCTGTGCGATGATGATGGATAACATATACTGCTATGCGGTGGGATTCGCTGAATGATTATCTACTCTAACTAACAGGCCAAAGAGATGGTGGAGCTGTCCAGGTCTATAGCCAACAAGATCAAAGACAAGCAGGGAGACATTACAGAAGATGAGGTACGAGAGAGAAGAAACTGACCAGTAAAATCCGACACAGAAACAAGAAAACAATTACTGTATATGCAGCAGTAGTTACCTTTTTAATCATAAAAGCCTCTAAGTTCTACTCTCTAACCCCACTCGTGTATCCCCCCCATGATATACACAACTGAAAGGGTCATTACATGATGCGGCTACGCCATGCAGTTTGCTTTTCAAGTTTGCTTTTTATTGACATGCATGTTCTTCTTTATAGACAATACGGTTTAAGTCCTACCTACTAAGCATGGGTATTGCTAACCCTGTTACCAGGGATACATATGGATCGGGCACACATTACCATATGCAGCTGGCTAAGCAGCTGGGAGATATGCTACAAGCTCCTCTAGAGGTAGGTGTTCATTTTTGTGTGTCATGTGTTTCACATCTACACAGGCTAAGATTAAACACTAATTTCTATCTCTTTCTGACTCTATTTCTCTCACTCTGGTTCTACCACTCCCTACTCTCTCAGGAGCGTGGCGGTATGATGGCTCTCACTGAAGTGTACTGTCTTGTCAACCGTGCTAGAGGGATGGAGGTAATGCTCACACTTAACTGAAGATTTTTTTATAGCTCATTCAGTACTGGATTGGGCACGTCATAACTTTGCGTCTATACATTCATGCTACACACAAATCAAGTGTCAGATACTGAGGTTACTTTATCTTTCCACAGCTTTTATCTCCAGAAGATTTAGTAAACGCGTGCAAGATGTTTGAGTCGCTGAAGCTCCCGTTGAGGTGAGTTTAACTTTTGTTTGCCTTTTTGTATTGTTTAGCTTACACTTTCATGCATTCACTTATGTATAGACCAGGGTATTTATTAAAGGAAAAATGGACGGGGTTTGTGGCTGCTGCAGAAAGAGGCCAGGCTCTTCCTGCACGGCTTCCTGTTGTTGGTATTGTCCACCCCTCTGCGACTGTCATTTCCTGTCACTTCCCCGAGTTTCAAAAGAACCATGCTAGACCTAGTATCCCCAAACTGGTTGCTTTTCTTCACCTAACTCCCTATTTCAGCTTCATAAAACATTCAGCATAAATCTGTCTCTCACACACACTCCTTTCTTCATCCACCTTGTCCTCTTTGCAGGCTGCGTGTGTTTGACAGCGGTGTGATGGTGGTCCAGCTGCAGTCTCACAGCGAAGAGGAAATGATAGCCTCAGCACTGGACAATGTAAGGTTTACCGTTCCAAACATATACTTACATTGACACGCTTTAGACTGTTTAAACGGCATTCTATCTTGGATATGTATCTTTGAAAAATATTGAGATAAGTCACAGTTGCAAACTAGGTTGGAGGATTTTATCTTATTCCCTGTCTTGTCTTATCATCTTCCTCTTTTACAGGTGTTAGACAAAGGCTCTTTGACAGCAGAGGAGTTTGCGAAGCTCTTGGGTCTCTCCGTTCTTCTGTGTAAAGAACGGTAAGTTAACTTATAAATACAGTCTGTTTGTTTTACTACACAGTACTGTTTAAGAAGGAGAGTATTTACAGTTGTCTTTGTTTCTCGTTGTATTGTTCTTTATTGATTGATTCAGTCAGTCATGTCCTCTTTTCTATTCCCTCCTCATCTCCAGGTTGTTGCTGGCTGAGAAGATGGGCCACCTGTGTAGAGACGACTCTGTTGAGGGTTTGAGATTCTACGCAAACCGCTTTTGAACTTTTTACAGTCATCATTGTTGAGATAGAAAAAATAACTTAAACTGGGCTGCACTGTCTGTGCTGATAGACTGATTTATTGCCACTACATGTACTTACTGCGGTACAGCAGCAGAGTGCCTGCTGTACTTTAAGCGCAATAATGTACCTACCCAGTCTGGTAATGATTTTTGTCAACGGTTGGTGGTCCAGTAGTGGTAGATCTCTGCAATCCACTTAACGTACTACCAGCTATTTTCTGTCTAGGTTTAAAGTTAGACTCAGTCTATAAAGTTTATCAAGGAGATGCTTTTTGCTCTTGAAACTGATCAAATAAATGCACAAATACTGTACATGCAGTGTTACCAGATGTGCTCTACTTGATGAAGTGGTCATCATGAGCGTTTATTAATAAATGGGTTTGGGAAAATTTAGTCAATGGAATACACAGTGTAAATTTTTTCACATATTCTTGTTGCAGAGCTCACACCTTTTTTTATTTTTTTATTTTTATTTTTTTATATACAAGTAGTGTTTGTAGATTGTTATGAAGAGTGTCATGCTATCTCATCATCTGCAGAGGCAAAGAATATGCCTACGTATCAAGGTTTCAATGAATCTAAAAACCTTACATCATCTTTCAGCATGTGTGTCAGCACTTTGGCACAAACCTGGTTTGTTTTCAATGCGCTCTACAATTAAATGACTTTGACCGTGATATTTGTCTATTCTCCAGTTAAATTGTCATTGAATAACATTTAAAAGGCATTCAACAAAAAAACATGCCTGATCTGCTGTCACTTTTGTTCACAGCTAATTAAATGTAGGGCATGTTGCTAAAAGTAATTATTCAGCCAATTAATCCCTTCATTGCAGAGGTTGGGTTTAAAAAGATCAGCACCCTTTAAATTGGTGCAGTAACGCTTTCAAAACAAGTGTGTGTAAAATGGCATTACCATATCTACTCACAGTATATCATACTATATATTTAGAGTAACTATGGAAGTATTAATATATGCTTGTGATAATGAGCATATTGTAATAAATCCCAACTGGTAGCTTCATGTCTAAACTTTATACTTTCTGCTGGAAGTGTTGCCACTGTACTTGTATTTTTAATAAATGTACATCCCTGCAGGGCTTCTTACACACAGAGTAGAACACTTCTTTGTTCCCATCGTGAACTGAGCTGAGCAGTAATGGGTGTTTCTTCTCCAGAGAAGCTTCCTGTTTTTGGCCGGCTCTCTGGATAAAAAAAAAAAGAAGGTCTGCAGAGCTCTACAGCTGATTAGATTACCATGCCATATGGTTCACTTATGATGGTTGATAAACCTAATTGTTTTCAAAGAGTCTTGAGAGCAGGTCTGCAAATAATAATTAGGGATTCATGCATGACATTGAACTTTTGGGAAAGGTTTTCTTAGAAAAAATAGGTCCTGCTTTTGCATGCTGAGATGGATTTACTCTATGGTGCATTTTCAGTTAGACCTTATCCTGAATGGCTGAGTGTCATCTGTTCAGAGCTCAGTAATGTGTTCTTCCTTGAATGGATAATAGAAGAGTGACTCGTCAGTCATTTCATATGGAGGAAGGAAGAGGAATCTGATTGTGTGAGATAAATAGTTCTGCTGTTTACAATTGTGTTAGCCTGCCTCCTGGTTCTAAATACACAATGCTATCCTGTTAGAATTTCCATATGACTGTGTCATGAGTTTCTTTTTAGATCTAATCTTTTAACAACACATTTACATAAAAATTTGAATGTGTGACTGCCTCTTGAATGAATGAATTATACATCCATCTGTGAAATCTCAAATATATGTAGTCACTTTCTTAAGTTGTTAATTGATCCAGTGGCCTGTTGTTTAAACTGATAACAGTGTATTGATTTATTCTTTTTACACACTATAGTGCACTTTTTAGGTAGATAGTGTTCCATTTGTGCTTTGTTTTGTATAATACTCTTTGCCATCTTGTATTTAAAAGAACCTGCATGTGAAGGTGCTGCATGGGAACTTCTAGGCTACATGAGAAACAATATGTATCATAAGAACCACTTCTATACCAGTGAGAAGTTTTGCTTCCATGTAGAAATATAAAGGCAAAATCATCAAAACGGATCCAATGACATTTGAGAACAGCCTACTCCTTAATTATATTATATAGCCTATTCAGCCTCTTAACTGAGTTTAAAAAGAAAGTAGCCTATTGGTTTATTCACCACTACACAGTTGTCTTTACTGTGCCTGTTCAGGGACCAAACAAATAGTGAGGGCTACTATTCAATACGCCCTGCTGCTGACCGTGAAGTGACTCTCACGCGCTCTAAACACGGTCGCGCGCGTTCGGACAACTCGGCTGGTTCTGTGATGCTTGTTCCGCCGACTCTCGCCAAAAAAATCTTCAGTTTATCAACCAGAAGCAATGTATTACCAGCACATGGAGGGAACGCTGATGCCTTTTGCAGTGTTGGAAAATTGGAGTAGGATAATGTTTTTCTGAGTCAAGAAATGTGAGTACAACAGCTTTACTTTCCACCCAAAAACAATGACGGGTATGACCAATACATGTGCGAAAGGCATGCTAACCCTTGTGTTATCTTCCCGTCAACCATGAAAAAAACATTTTTGTAAATTTTTTAATGTTGTGGGTGCTTTTTTAATGTTATTGGTGTTTTTCCAATTAAAATATTTTAAATGTTGACATTTTCAGCGCTTATTTCGACGGCCCTTTTTTTGGTGACAAAACAAATTAACATAAAATGGGTCAATTTGAACCAAGGACAACATGACGGATACACTTCAGGTCTAAGAACTAACGTTAGGTTTATACGTTCATACTTAAGAGGTGTTTCATGATAGAACATATTTTAATCGTGACATATTCTGACACATAGCCTATTCAGCCTTCCTGTTTGCTATTTGAGTATTTTGTTAAAGAATAAACATATTAAGGCTAGGTAACGTACATGGGAGTTGAATCTATTGAACTCTTCACCTTAGAGTACATAATAGGCAATAATTTTCTTCCAGCTACAGTGCATTAAGTAACCTAATGTATTGATTTTATTAATTGAAACCTTATGTAATTAATCCCAATAGTCCAAATTGGAATAGGAGTGTAAAATGTAGGCCTAAGTCTCAGGAAAGTCTTTGAAAGTCAGGAGTCTATTGTGTGTCTAAGGAAACAGTAGAACAATAATCAGTGAAAACCTTTACAAGCAACCAAACAACACGTTGGCCTTACCTTATAAATATTTGTTATGGGCAACTTGTGTTCTCTAAATACCCATTGTGAGTATGAAAGGAAGAGGAAGATGTCTCTGTAAATCCAGACAACTGGTCACAGCTCCATACTCTGGCCTTCCTGTTTTTCATACCTCAGATTAGTCCACTACATCTTCTATGCCTTCTGCTGTCTGATGACACCCACAAGCACAATGTATTATTGCCTGCTGCCTTTTTGTGGATTCTTTGTTTTTTGTTGTTGTTTATTTTGGCAATTTACCTCTGGTTTGTAGAGGTCAGGGATGGTGGAAGAGGTCGGTCATGTGGTGAAGGAGAAAACAGAGGCACGGACATCGGAATGCCACAAGCTGTCTCCCTGCTGCCCTACATGCTGGCGCTCATGGGATATGGTAAGTGTCACTACACCATCTTAATAAAATAACTATGTGTTTAAAAAAAAAAGGATTATTTATGTATTTATTTTTCATTCATCTGGTCAAGCTAGCACATGTTAACTTAAATGAGCTGTACCACCTTGGAGGAAAGGCCAGAGGAATGAAGGAGGTAATGGGGGGTCAGCTTCTTCCTCTTCCCACACCCTCGTTGCTTTGTGAGGATGTGAGGTTTACACAACAGGATTTACCCATTACACAGCACAATAGCTCTTGAAATAATATGCTACTGTGCTACAACATATTTACTGTTCTCCTGGGTACTGATATTGTAATAAGCTACTCAGAGGTACTGCTCAGCAGTTAACTACTAAATGCTTAATTTTTTTTTAGAAATATGTAGCTTACTACTACTGATGCTTATCAGTTGTTTATTTGGATCCACAGTGTCTGTGTTGAAACTCATTATTTAGTTTAATGAGCAAATTCCATCACTTGTGGCTACTGTGTGGTAATTAAAATTGAACTTGACATTGGAAATATTCATTAGGCCTATACAGGATTTATTTTTATATAATTGTACATGGGAAAAATTTTTGAACGATGAGCCAAAATTAGTGAAGCAATTAAGTCACATTTCTTCCAGATCGATTTCTAAAAATGCCAGTTCCCATTTGACTTCCACTTTCCATACAGTTCAAACATTAACTAGTCAACTTTACCTATACTATTCCACGTCCTAAACAGATGTTAGGATATATCAATTCTAGAAAATATCATGTTGTTGAACCACTGCAGTAAACTGAGCCAGACACACACCCTATGGGTATCATAACAGACAGCTTGCAAAGTCACATCAAGAAAATTGAAAAAACAGATGTACAAACCACATACTGTATATAAAAATCAATAACAATTTAAATTATGTGTGACCATATTTCACCCATATTAAACATGTCAGAAATGTGGGTGCAAGAAGCATTTAACCAGTAAGTAAAATAGTCTTTCTCTTTGCCCTTTCTGACTTCTGTACATCCTTTCCTGTAGCTTTTGCAGGGCTCAATATCTGGCCCTCCTTCCACGTTGCTCTTAGCAACGCCAGTGTATTTGTGGAATTCAGCACTAGATCCAACAGCAGCATCCGCAACACAAGCCTCTCTCTGGTCAATACGGAAACCAACACCACCCTTCTCACAAGGACTCTCCCCTACAACCAATGGGGCGGTAGTGTGGAGTTCAACTGTACTTGCTTCCTGTATGCAGGAACTTTCCGGTTTCTGCTGCGGCAGACCAGCATCTCTGCTTTTTCTCGTGCTAATGGCACCCACGACAGTAACACAGAAAGCACTACCTGGTGGTGGAGTTCAGAACTGCGGGTGCAGTGGCCCACCTTTCACATCGCTGTGGACAGGGCTGGAAACCATTCAGGATCTTTTCAGGCAAGGCAAACAAGATCTTAAACTGTACACAGTAAGGTACTAGGTTTATTGTGCTGCAGAATGGTGACCAGAGTGATTTATATTCTCTTCTTCTGTCTCCAGGTTGGGATATCCACTAATGAACACTTTCAGGCTTGCTCCAGCGGCATTGACTCGGCTCTCTTCCTAGAAGTCAGCTACATGGAGTACAACCAGATAGGGCAAAACAGCATCGACAAGGTCCAAGCCCGCACCCGACACCCAATCAAACCCCTCCGTTCCCAGAGTGTTGAGCTGTCCTGTGCTTTCCCCTTCACAGAAAGAGACTTCATACGAGTGGCTCTACGGTCTCCTCACTCAGTACAGGATGTGAAGAGCTCTGGACCTCTCTACCTCTCCCGTATCTTCTCCTATAAGCTGCTGGTGGAAAACACACATGTTTACAGGAGTGCTTGTGAAGGGACTATGACTGTTAAACTGATAACCCCACCTTGTGCTAACATCAATGGCAAAGTAATGCTGTATAAGGATGCGGGTGTTGGAAGAGGGGTTGCTGTTTCCTCTGGGATGGAAGCAGGTGGAACAGCAGTGATGGAGTTTGGACCAGATGAGCCCTCTTCACCTCTGTTGGCCTTTAACTGGCTGACTCAGGGAGAGAATGAGACAGAATTCAACTGTTCTGTGTTTTACCCAGGGAGGAATAAGTACTGCTTTCGCTTTGTTTTCAACTTCAGTCGCTCCCCTAGTCCAGCACAGACCTGTTTGGTGGTTCACAGGAGTGCAGGTAAGATGTACTAGCTCCACATATTCACATTTGGCAGATGTCACGCATATTTCAATTTTTTTTTGTCACATACAGCAAACATCTCTTCTCTATCCGCAAGCTGCCTGTCTCGAGAATACACCTAAAAACAACTGTGTCTCTGTAACCCAAGGGTCTACAAATGGCAACAAAATAATCTGTGCCAACCTGCACCACCAAACATACACAAACAGCATTCCAGCCAATAACTCACAAGAAGGAATTGGGGGTGGGGGTTGGGAGTTAGTGTAATGAAGCATGGAAGGGAGGCGGAGGGGACGGGATGAGGAAGGGGCAAGCGAGTCTTGTTTTGTTGAAAATACGAAGTGCCGTCACCCAACATCGCTTAGAGCACCTTTAAGGAATGGCCTCATTATGGAGTAGTCAAGAAGCCTTTTTCAAGAAGACATTTTGACTTCTCACAGTAGAAAAAACACATCTGTTTAAATTAAAATGAAAGAATTCCACTTTGCTGCTTTGGTTTCTGGTTCCTGGTATTGTGTCTGCTTGCTCATTGTCCCACTGTCATTCCATATTTATAAATAGCAATATCCTGTTGAGATTGAACATTGCATCATTCAAAAAAATGACAACTTCATAAGTGTATTTTTATGCAAACATTATATTATTTATTTTAAACACTATTACGCAAGACTGAAATAGTCCACTTTTTGTTTTTATATTGAGGTCGAGGGTGACCTATGTCGACAAGATCACATGTTATCCATGCAGTGAGATATTGAGTTACTATATAGAAATTGTTATAGTAGGATATGAAAATGCACTGTGCAAACTGAGCATGATCATATCATAACATGAATTCAATGCCAATGCGACATATCATATAAATGAAATAAAATAGGCTTCATACTGAAATGTCAACCTCAGCACAGTGTACAGATACACAACAGAATCATTCCAAAGAAATTATAATGTTCAACACAGGCTGTCCCACTAAATTTAAAGCCACTTTAAATAAATATCCAATGAATTGTCACATTCTCATTATAGAAAGTTGCTTGTGTTGCTGTGTACTCGCTTTGTCTATTTTGGGATAAATCATGCTGGGTGATGTCATGTGATATGATGGTTGAGCCCATAGATATGGTTGAGTGGTCTTCAGCTCCATGTATTAAGGTCCAGTTTGTATGAACCTCTAATGGCTTTTTATATCCCTTGAAATGATCCCTGCATTGCATGAAATTGACAGTAACAACACAGAGCTAATGCTTGTACACTTACTAATGTATCTGCAATTCAACATTTTTTTGCCAATCTGTTTTTCTGCAGAGTCATGGGGCCCATGGCTGCCGTGGAGTGTGTGCAGTGTCAGCTGTGGAGAGGGAGTGAGGGAACGAGTGCGTGAGTGTTTGCTGCCCTCAGGTGTGGGAGGGATGCAGTGCACCGGCATGGTGAAGGAACAGTCTCTCTGCTCACTAGAGGATTGTGTCGGTCAGTCTCTTCATTTTATCTCCTTTGTTTTTACTGTCTCTCTCCCTTAACTTTCTCTTATTTCCTCACATTTCTAGACTAGAAAATTAAAAAAATACACTAGATGCCTTGTGGAATATACTTCACATATTAAGTTAAGTGTCTCCCTTTCTTCCCAGTGTTGCCTTCTCCATCCCTCCCCCCTGTGGCTGTGAGAGTTGTGCCCATTGGTGGTAACATGATTGTGGTGGCTGGTATCTCCCTTTGCCTCGCTGTGATTCTGGCTACTGTTGTGGTGACTTTGTGGAGAAAGCTTTGCAAGACACCTCAGTGCAGCTCTGTCCACAGAGGCTCCATGCATTCCCCTGGAGGACGCAAGCTTTCCGATGAGGCATCCATTTGTGGCCACAGCCTCCAAAGACCCAGCCTGTCTGACGGCCACAGCCCCCCAGGTGGCATGGGTGTAGCCCAGAAAGACAGACCTTTCCTGGGCCCTCAGCCTCTCTCACAGAGCCTGGTGATACCTCTCTCACAGGACCCAGGAAGACTGTCCCCCACAGGTCAAAAGATGTTGCCACCAATATTTGGGTATGTTAAGAATATTGCTTTCTTTCTTCACACATAGAACATTTTTGTCAAACTTATCCTGTCACTTCCCAATCTCAGAAACACCAATTTAATTGTCCTCCAGGTACCGATTGGCTCAGCAGCAGTTGAAAGAAATGAAGAAGAAGGGGTTAAAGGAGGCAACACAGCTGTACCATGTCTCTTCAAGCCCAGTTCACGACACTGTGGTGGAGACATCAGCTTCCCCCACAAACTCCCCCATCCCTGCACCAACTGGATTTGCTCATCTCACACTTCCTTTGGGCCTCCAGGACGATGCTAACCACAATCATTTTAGTATTGCAGAGCCTCCAGCGCAGACTTCTAGGGTCACGCCGGACAGACTGAGTCCCAGAGTGGAGCTGGTCTTAGGTCCTTCTGTCTCTGCTCATGCTAGTGGGGGCAGTTCGAAATGGCGGGACCGCACTGCTGACTGGGTGGAGATGGTAGAGAGGAGTGGGTTAGCAGGTTTCAGAGGAGGAGGAGATGCAGGGATGGAAAACTCCTATCATAAGAATCCAAATTTCCGCAGGACTTCCAGTTTTAATGACACCACACCCCAGCCTCTATCCTCTGTACACTCCAGACAGTTCAGAGAAAGGAGCATGACCCAGGTCACCTATCCATCTCTATTTATTTGTTCTGTGTAGTCATTATGTTCAAGCCTTTTTTAATTAACTAAGATCATACATTGTCCATTCCAGGTGGGATCTCGGACCCTTCCTGAAGGAAGTTGTTGGAATAAAGCAGGACGGGAGAGACAGCCATACAGCTCGTACCCCATTCCAGAATATGGGGCCCCAGGGTGGGCTATATCCAGACCACAGAGAAATGACCAGAGGAAGCCTTGGATAGAGAAAGCTGCTCCTTCTCACAACAATGAACTCAAACACACAGGAACCAACACAAACAGCATGTCAGCATCTGAGAAACATGCTAAAGCAAACCTCAGTGGCACTGGGGACAGGCAAAGGAGTAATGAGACAGGAGGTGTTGAGGGAATCTCAGGGATTGGAGGGCCAGCCACGGGGCCTGCCAGCCTGAGTGTGGATCGCGCACAGCGAGCTGAGCAGAACTGGAACCGTCGCGGCCCATCGCCTATTCAGAGGAACATCCTGGCCCGGAAATTAAAAGAGGCTCAGTCGTGCTCTGGGGTCAAAGGGCGGCAGCGCAGCTCCACCTTTAGCGTATCGCACCTGGAACAGAGGAAAGGTCTCTGCCACTCTCTGCCAATGTCTGGAGGCTGCAGCAGCAGTGGGGGCTCACCCTACAGGCTGAGTGAGGCAGAGCAGAGGATGTTGGACCTAGACCTGTCAGCATATGTAGGGGAAGAGGAGTAGAGGTCTGTAGTACTATACAGCAGAAACTGCTATCACTATTAGCACCCATTACTGACCTAAATCCTCTCCGCTAGATCTGTGCCTTAATCTTAACACAGATACACATAACACATATCAGTGAATATTGCATTGTATGTTAGAAAATGAGCTTTGCTTATCTATAAGGAGAGCAAAACATAATTCTTTTCAGAATATATATATAGATATCTATAAATATGTATGTATATATATATATATATATATACACATATATTTATACATATATACACACATATACACAGTATATATAGTTCTGTTTAAAACGTTTTTTCTATTGTTTGTTTTTTTAAATTAAATTTTTTTAATAGTTCACATTTTGATTTGCATTAATAATACTGTGTATTAATATACAGTATGTTTATCTTCATGAAGTCTTCGTAGTTTTTTTTAATATGAACTACTGGAGTATTTACCATAAGTCATATTTAACAAGGCCTTTACTGTCTGTATGCTCTGTTTAATATCAATAACAGTATTCAAAACACTACAGAAGACAGGTTTGTCTTGTTCTACACTGCTGAATGTGCTGTTATCATGTTGTGAAGACCCACTGTAAAAAAAAACTGCTGTTGTGAAAACCACTTACTATTTTAGTTTATTGTTGAGGGACAATTTTCTATGTGTGACATAAGCAATGTAAAGCATGTTTCATGTTTTTTTAATTTGCAATATGCACAAGGTAGAGCAACGGTATGCAGTTTTGACTATTATTTAAGGACAGTAAAAAAGGAACGTCATTGGGGCATTGTGGCAAAGATGCCGTTTGTTTTATTGTTTGAGTAATATACATTTCATAGAAAGCATGGCTTACTGGAAAACAGATACTGCACTATCAACATTAGATAATAGTTTCAAATGATGAAGCAAAGCCAGAAATTTGAATACAAAGATTTTACACATGAAATCAGTCTTTGCCTGCATTCTTTTCACTCTGAATCACATACAGGAATGTGGGGCCTGGAGTTTTTAAATTTCCCCTGCTCCACTGCCCATGCTGTCCAAGAAAACCAGAGGCCGCACCTTCATAGTGGTGTGTCTAAGGGAATACCAAAGGCCTTTCCAGGTCCCCCACACCACGCCATTGTCGTGCTGGCCCTTGTACTTCCCTGTGCGGTAAAACTTCCCATTTAGGTTGGCTGCATGACATCTGTAGATAGAAGGTTAGTCCAGGATGTTACATTTCCCAAAAGACAAATTGAAGGGATTAAACCTTTGTGTAGTTTTAAACCATTTGTGTTCTAAACTAATCTTTCCTTTACAATATATTGGAAAGAACTGTGTCCTTAGCTTGACCAGTATGAGTCTTCCCATGGTCCCAAACAAAAAAAGAGTACAGAAACTCAAAACAGTGTTTCCAGGGAAGTTGTTTGTGCAAAACCAAGCAGAAGAAAGATGAACTTATTTGAAAGGTCTCACCTGTTGAACCACCAACCTGCCTTATTTTCCTGAGCACAGTTGCCCTGAAGGTAGCGGTCATTGTCCTGTCAATGACCAGCATCATCACAGTCATTTGCACATACTGAATACAGTTATTTAGCATCTTAAATCTTATAATGGTAAAAAGAGATAGATGACTAACCTGATCTCTGGTGCTGAACTGCATTCCACTGAGGCAAGCAGACCACTGTTCTACCATCCCACCACCACCAGTCAGAGCATCTCCAGCTCGCCCACTATACAACCCATACTGGAGACGGTACTTGTTCTGAAATAGACATTTGAGCAAGTGATGCTTCTTGAGAATCACACTGACTTCTTAGACCCCAGAAACAGAACTGTCAGAACTTGTCTTACAGCCTCATCAGTGATCCTGAAGTTCTCATAAAATGAATAACTTCTCTGGCCATCCCAGTCCATCAGATCTATCTTCACCAGGTTCTTACCTTCAGGGCAAAGAGATAAAGACAACAGATAGAAAAGCAGCCAGCCAACCAGACAATTTACATACTGTAAGAAGAGACTATTTTAAAAATAAAACTGATTTAACAATTTCTGACCTTCTGAAAGAAGTGAATGCATGTGCTCATTCCCCAACCAAAACTCATCATTCCACAATTTGAAGTCACCAAATCCATCTCTGTAGTCCACCCAGTCTCTAAAAAGAGAATTAGGCAGATTATTTACTTCACTAAACAGCTGTAAGCTCGATCTACACCTGCACTGTTACACAATGCTGGGTTTTGCAATGATTTTGGGACTTATTATTTTCTCACGTGGGCTGCTTGCTCTGCTCAAATACCTGTTGAAGTCAATTTTTCCATGCCGACGTTTCTGGAACACTGTCCATCCTCCTCCATCCTCCATGTCACAGTAGGCCAAAAAGGGCTCCTGGTGTAATTTTGGTCTGATGCGGTAGAAACCGCTTGGTGATCTCAGTCTGTCAAACAGCTCAGAACAGTCTGTGAAAATAGCATTAAAAAAGCCGTAAAGAATGCTTACTATCACCTTTACCATTGCCTGTTCTCATGAATATGTCCAAACGTAATTTGTATTACACGGGGTATTTTTGCTGCTACGTATGCATATGTAGCACACAATAGTGCATGCACTATTGCCTGCTGCTGTAAGAACGTGGCTGGGAACTTACAAACCAGGGAGCGGAGTTCGCTTCCCGGGGGAAAAAATATTTTCACCCGGGAAATGCGTGTTCCTTGGGAGGGTTATAATACAAACCAATCTTTTCCTAAACTTAATAGTCATTTTGGTGCAAACCTAAACTTTGCTTCTACGCAAAACACTCACTTTTTCTTGAATTTAAACTTAACCATAATCGTTGCCGAAATGATAGCAGCTCAATGTGCTCTGTACCCAGCGCACCGTCACCTATTCTGGGGTAACTAGTCAACTAACTACTACCATAAACCTGACTGAGCACCACAACACCTGCAGCACGTGGTGCTCTGTACACAGCGTACAGTCACCTATTCTGGGGAAACTGAACTACCAACTACCGCTGACCAGATGGAGCACAATGTGGAGCACCGTAGTCGCTGGCCCAAAGCTGTGTAGCGGCTTAAACAGCCAGCAACTGCCGCTCTGTAGTCGATGTCACGTGACTAGTTGGAGGTCTCCTAGTTTTCAAAAATATCCGTTTTAGTGAGCATAGCATTTCATTTGATATCACGAGCCATATACTGTATATCATTAATAATAATATAGGGTCTATGGCTAATATTATTAATAATAATATACAGTCTGCAACATGAAGAACACATCAATTACAATGGCAACTTATCTATGTCACGAACCTGTCCATGAGAATAAGTTACCATTGTAATCAATACGTTCTTCATGTTGCATGTTCCTAATAGTTCTTCCATGCATTGTGGGCTCTGTAATTTGCACATCCCAAACTGTAGGCCTAATTCAACTTAAAATACATGATGTGAGCTTTTCTTACCTCTGTCGTGGACAATCAAACTGCCTGCTGGTGGAAGTTTCATCAGTGTCCCACTGCTGTTTTGGTTTACACTGGGGGATGCTTCAGTTTCTAAAGCAGGTTGAAATGGCCGGAAGAATTTGTGCATTTGCAAGTGCTCAACCTGCCAAGTCCCAATCAAAAGTTTATTCTCCAGTTTCCTTATGCTGAGTTTGAGAGCTGCAACCTCTGGCCCGCATGATTCCCCTGCCTTCAATGAGGAAAACCAAAGTTATACATGACAATTCTACCCATTCGTACTATGCCAGTAAACAAAGAGGGACCAGCAAGAGCATAGCTGGCCGCATCAGGCATTTACACATATTTTCACTCTGGACATTCTAAGAATGACAGTTATTTAAAAGCCTGACGGTGATTTGTGCTTTTTGAACCATATGTTTTACATTTTCAATCATACAATAATAAGATCGTGAAGCCTTTAAAGAGTAGGATAAAATACATACTGACACCGGTGTAGAAGAGGCCATGGTTGGGCACACCAGAGCCAGCAACAGCAACACAGGCATGGCTTCTAGGAAGAAATCTCTTGCTGCAATATCAGTCTGAAACTATAAACACAATATAATTAAGATTAAAGAATTAAACAGATGATACAATCCTCCAAACTTTCTTAAAAATCTCTTCACCACCAGCCTACCTTCATTCCACAATGTGTCTGCTTGTTTTTGCCAGGTGCAGTGTTCTTTTCCTCTGAAGTCAGTATTATTTATAGGCTGGGTTGGTTCTGCATGGTCCACATGAGAGGATCCAGACCCGACAACCTTGCCAAACAATGAACTTGAGCCAGTTTGATGTACTGACTAAGTTACTCCATTTTTTCTCTTTTTAAAAAAAAAATAAAATCATTCTGAAATGTGTATAGTATTATTTTCCTTAAATGAATGGTTTATGTTCATTATACCCCCAAAGGATATTGTATCTGCAATAAACAGAAATCAGTTTGACCCTTCGGTTGTGGGTTAGGGTTACCCTTCAAAATTCAAATAATGAAGTGATAGTAGAAAAAGTAGACGTTCGTAGTTAACACTATTATATACATTTAGTAGTTGCTGACATGACAGAATAGAGATAATCACTGTATGCAAAGAGAGTGCGAATTTAAAAACAATCCAGATGTTACCCTTGCAGTTGGCTAGCTCCAGAGTAGCCTACACAGAAAAGGGATTTGGGAAATGATGTTGATTAAAAATGTCTTCAAATTGATCATTTTATCCAAACAAAAGCCAAAAGACCCAAGAAATGCAATAAATCCACAATAGTTTGAAACAAAGCAGCAAATCCACTCTGTGCTGTGGATATGGCTCCCTCTTGTGCAAGTAGTTTTTAGTCGGTGGTGAAAAAAAAACGGTGTTTAAAACACGGTTTACATATTTTTGTTATTGAATGACATCATTGACTGTTACAGTCTATAAATGACACACATATCAAATCGACATTTTACTAAGTTATTTACAAAAAAGAAATCAATGACTGTGATAGCCTGTCAACCATGACTTTAGGCTTAAAAAAACCTTTTAACAATATTGTTATTGTATTGTTCTACCTTGGTCTGTAGCATCTTGTTTCCTTTAATTCAGCATGTCCCTTGGTTTTGCGAAATAATGGCTTGCATTAACTAAATAAAATAAAATGTACACACGTTAGTTAAACAATTTTACAACAAAAAAAAGCACTAGCTGTCAGTTTTTTTGCCATTATCATTATACCCCGCAAAAGGATATGGCTTTTTGAGAATGTGCAATAATTAAAAACAGATGTCAGAGAGGAGGATGGGAGAGGGCAGTAGAAGTTATGTGGCTGACATTTTAATGCGAATACTAGCACTGGATAAAAAAAAAAGCTTTGTACAGGAAGGTTGTTCATAGACAGAGTCAGTTTTCGTGAGAAGTAGGCCTACAAGAAAGATGAGTAAAGAGTAGCGAGGGGGGAAAAGGGCAGTTATTTGTTACTGAGCTCCAGGAAGTCCAAAACTCCTACGTTTGCAAAAAAAAAAACGAAGAGGAATAGTGAATGAAAAAAACCTCTACCCGGTTAACCTTTGAACCGTCTTCCTTTGTCCTCACGAGAAGAAGTCACAAGGCAAACTCCCGGATAATTTCACGAATGACAGTCCTAACGGTAAGCAGGCGCCGAGAGCTGTTGAGGCTAATTTGGTTTTAACGGGGAAACAAACAGTCCAAGGAGAGGAACTGTGGGAAGGTGCCTGGCCCAGAGGAGCCGAAAAGCGGATGGTTTGTGTTGTCGAACCTAGCTGGTTGTTTTAATTTGTCCTATAATGCATTCTCGATACTTTCTTAAGCAACTTGCTAACTACTTCTTTGTTGTTATGCACCAAAGACAGGAAACAGGAATGCTGTGAACACTGGTTGCTAGGATAACTTTTAGGGAACACTAATGCACCCAGGATGATTTGTTTTTCTTTCGAAAGGGGGATTCATGTGAAAGTTTCCTTTTTTTTAAGATTGTAACTTTGGAGCAACATGCTCAACAAGGGAGTTCTAATCTTTTCATACTCTTGTTTTTTTAAATGCAGACACTACACGTTAAGAACAAAGCAAGAAGGAAGACACATATACCATGTCCTCTGTATATTTCAGTCCAGGGTCGGACGCAGGTGTGAATGGGTGAGGAATGGTTAATTTTTTTAACTGCTGTTTTTGTTTGACATGTGAGTGTGGTGGTGTTGTTTTGGAGGGGAATGTGTCTTTTTTTTGTCTGCTTTTTGTGAAGAGCTTATGTCATTTATCATATCTACCTTGCTATCCTTCTACTAGAAACATTGCAAAGATGGAGGATGCTAAAGTGGAGATTGACGATGGAAAGAATGAGAGTGTGGTACCAGACACAATGTATCAGTAAGTTTGTACAGCTTGGACTCCAAACTGTTTGGTGTGCAACACTTTTATTCAGATGAAGCATATTTACTGGCAGCCATTACTTTTTTTCCTCATTTGCAGCAATATCCGGGAGAAGATAGCACCTTATGTTATGTCCTTTGGATTTCGGTGAGTGTTCTTGCTAACTTTTTTGGAGGACAATGATGGTTCTTTAATTGCCTGGTAGTGTTCGATGATTCTCAAGTTTATCTGTCTTTTCTTGTAGTATATTTGGAGTGATATTGATCCTAGTGGACTTTGCGCTGGTCATTGTGGACTTATCCCTGCCAGCCAAGAGCAGAGAGGTTGGCGATGCCTTGGAGGCCGTGTCCCTCACTATCTCCTTCTTCTTTCTTGCTGACGTTCTCTTGCGGGTCTATGTGGAAGGGTGAGTGAGAAAGGAAGGCCTTGCATGCAGTTGTGTAGTAGTATAGCCACTTTTACATCTTACTTTTGTGAAGATTACTGGTGATTATTTAGTTAGAATGGGGGTTCATTCAGGCACTAGTTTGTGGTTTTGCTGTAAGGGATTGCAAAATATTGTAAACTGTACCCAATATTTGCATGTAGTCCTAGTTTACCCACACCTTTAGCTTGCTGGTGAATGTAAGAACCAGACATCTTAGATAGAGTGACACAAACATTCCCGGAGTCCGCTGTCAGCAGAAACCAAAAGTGATTAGCTGTTAAACCGGAAGTTATGAGAGGAAGCTGGACAGGAAATGTATGGGACTTCCTTGGAAACATACTGACTCAGAGGACTAGCAGTGTCACTGAATAAATACTTTCTACTATAGTAATGTTAGATTTAGGCACATACTATCAGTTGCATGATCTGTTTTTTTTTTCAACATCATGGACATTCTCTCATGTTGGGTTTAATTAACCACATTTTAGGTTCAACGTTTACTTCAGCTCCAAGCTGAACATCATAGATGCCTGTGTTGTGGTTATCACGCTGGTGGTGACCATGATCTACACCTTCACTGACCTGTCAGGAGCCAATCTCATCCCCAGGTACCTGCTTCCCCCAGCTAAGGGACATTTAATATCACTAGAAATGGCTCAGACTGTTGTGTTGGACATTTGGTCTCTGTGTAAAGTAATAAAGAATCATAAAAGTACATGGAAGCTTCCAGGACGATTTGGGTATAAAGGTTTATGTTATAATACTCCACAAGTTGTTGTTCAATTTAGCCTTCAGACACTCATAGTCCACCCACACAGGAGTTTTCACTTATGTTGCCTGATTAGACCTCTTCTCAGGACTGCGTATTAATCAACAGTTCCCTCACTCTCCTTGTTAGTTTTGTTGCATGTGTGAGGTGGGACCGTTTACCGCTTGCAAGAGCTGCAAAGATTAGTTGTCAGCTATTACATTTATCAGTAACTATTTTGATAATTGATTAATCATTTTAAATAATTTTGTAAATAAATGTCAAATTCTCCAACTTCAGCTTTCTAAAAATGTGAATATTTTCTAGTTTCTTCACTCTATGACAGTAACCTGAATATATTTGAGGTATGGAGAAACCAAGACATTTGAGGACGTGATTAGGGACTTAGGAAACCAATGAACGACTGTTCTTTGACATTTTACAGACCAAACAACCTCTCTCCGTAGAGTTTAGTGACATCACGTAATTCCCAGCTTTCACCTGGCAGTCTAATCAGCCAGAGTAATTAAAACACCTGTGTGGGCGTGCAGGGCCTTAAACACTATTATTGCAGTAGTATTTTTGAATTTTGGGAACCCTTTAAATACTGCAAAAACAAAGATTATTTGTTGTTTGGGAGCTCTGTTGCTTTTAATATGTTGCTAGGACTTAGGCAATAAAAATGCTATTCCTTCTGTGTATTATTTTATTTATTTCATAACAATATTGTGAAATGCATAATTTTTCTTTCTAAACGTTTCATAATGAGCTGAGTATTTCATTGAAACAATCAGTTATGTTTAACCCAGATTGAACAATCAACAGTCAATACAGGGAACATCAAAAACACATTGCATTTTAAATATCCTTAAAAATATCTTACTGATTAATTATTAATCATTATCGCTTTATATTTTTTTATAAAGACCTTTCTATAATACTACATTGTACCCATTGCCATTAAGATGTTTACATTTGTTAATTGATTCATAAATGCATTTTTTTTTTCATCAGAGTGGTGACATTTCTGCGTTTCCTGAGAATAATAATCCTGGTGAGAGTTTTCCGACTGGCAGCTCAGAGGAAAGAGCTGGAGAAGGTCACCAGGAGGATGGTAAGCTCATCACCATGGCTGCATTGAAAATTGTGACTAACTGAAGTCCTCTGGAGTCTCCTGAAGGATTGCAGATTTGTAGAATTAGGGTTGGCATCAAGAGAGAATTCCTGTAATCATTGACCTGCTGTTTTTCTCAGGTTTCTGAGAACAAGCGGCGTTATCAGAAGGATGGATTTGATCTTGACCTTACCTATGTCACAGGTAGTTGTTACATGCTGTGTAATGCAAAACACCCACCATTAATGCATGTCAGAAAATACATGACTAAAATGTACATGACTAAAAATGACACCCTTTTAAGAAGCGGAACATTTGTTTACATCTTCTGTAGACCGTGTCATTGCCATGTCTTTCCCATCCTCCGGGAAGCAGTCATTCTACAGGAATCCAATCAGGGTAAGTCTGACACAACCAGGGTACATGCATTACTAACTTTTGATGGTTTTAATCTAAATATGCTTACCAATTTTAAAATAAATCTATTCATATGCACCATCGTTACAAGGAACTCATAACATAAAGTACACACACAAATCCACAGGTGTTTTAACCTATTCTTGCTGTCTTGCTGTGCAGGAAGTGGCAAGATTTCTGGACACTAAACATAAAGACCACTATAAAGTTTACAACCTGTGCAGTAAGTTGGCACCTGCTCTCGTCACGTGCACTGCATTCCTTTTTATGTAGAACCACACAAACCATGTCAACGTTGTCTTCTGTGTCCAGGTGAGAAAGGCTACGACCCCCAGTTTTTCCACTACAAGGTTGAACGGGTGTTTATCGATGACCACAACGTCCCCTCATTGGAGTGAGTAACATTTTCTGTGTGATGTTTTGTTTCACCTCCTCCTTTTGCTTGTAATTATACTGAAGCACTTTGGATTACAGCTACACACCTTTTTTTTATTCTAGTAATGGTAATGATTCATTAGGTTGACATTATTAACACAACCATAATGCCAGCAAATTACACTTAAATTTCCCACTGTGCTGTCAAAAAAGTTTATCTTATCAAGCGTTGTTTTCCAGGTGTGTAATATTTCTATAAAGTATTATGAACGTACAGAAACACAATGTATAACTAACAACCATTACTTTATGCGTTGCACAGTAGTTTGCCAGATTATCTCAATGTCTTCATCATTGTGTGTTCTACTATGTGTCTCAGGGACATGCTGAAATACACAGCAAACGTGAGGGAGTGGATGTCCGCTGATCCCAAAAACATCATCGCTATTCACTGTAAAGGAGGGAAAGGTGACGCCATAGATCCTGACCTGTTTCATTATCATTTTAGTTGAACAAAGACGTTAGTTTAGTGTACATTGGCTGAATGTGTGTAACTTTCACTCTTAGTTTACCCTCTACTGCTCTCTTCCACAGGACGCACAGGTACCATGGTGTGCACCTGGTTTATTGACAGTGACCAGTTTGAGAGCGCCCAGGTACATATGACAATTGTCAATGGAAGGGTTAATAAATTAGCAAAACATTTTCAAACACTTCCGTACATTGCTTTCTGTTTGTCCACCAGGATAGTCTGGAGTATTTTGGTGAGAGGAGGACAGACAAGAGTCGGAGCTCCAAATTTCAGGGAGTGGAGACTCCCTCTCAGGTAAGAACAAGTCACACAAGGGCCAAACTAACAGACTATTTTTTAATAGAGGCATTTATTTAGAACATTTTTTTTTTCTCCATTTTTAGGAATTTGTGTAGAATTTTAAAAAGGTATCAGTGGTGCCTTCTAGTGGTAGTATGAAAAATTAAACAATGGCAGACAAAGGGTGAAAACAACACATAGACAGGGCTTAAGACTTTAACATAGTTTGAATAGATTGGGTAAACTTTGATATACTGACAATCAAATCTGGGACACTGAGTTAGTGGGTAAAGACGTTTTAGCTCTGCTGTGTGTGTGATCCACAGAGCCGGTATGTGGGCTACTATGAGATTATGAAGACCAAGTTCAATAGACAGCTGCCCCCACCTCAAAGCCTCCGGATCAAGAGCATCCGTATCCACTCCATAGCAGGTAGATCCCAGCTAACCAGCAGGGCACCCCCAACACATCCTTTACATATCTCTTGTGCCCATGGTATTATGTATATCTGCTTGTTCCCCCTCTCACCCAGGTGTGGGTAAAGGTGATGGTAGTGATCTCAAGGTGAAGATAATTGTGAAGAAAGAGCTGGTATTTCAATGTGTGTGTGCCAAACAGGAGAACTGTACAGTAAGTCTCACACACTCGGCACAGCATGCAGTTGCAGTCATTCGGTCATACGGATTCAATGGTTGATTGTGTTTTATTTATTTAATTATTTTTGTCAGCTGTTTCCAGATGTGGGTGCTAATGCTGCAGTCATCAGCCTACAGAATGGGCCTGTGGTCGAAGGGGATGTGAAGATCATGTTTGAATCAAGTGCAGTGAGTGTTTGTATTTACGCCTTCAAACTGCATACGTACAGTAAGTAGGAAGTTGGTGTTTAGCTGGAGTGTTCTGTGATTCACTTCATCTTTTGGTTTAATCATTCCCCTCAGGGTCTTCCAAAAGGATATGAAGATGTTCCGTTCTACTTCTGGTTCAATACCTCCTTCATAGAAGACAACAAGTATGTTTCTGATGCAATCATTCCTTTAGCTCCTGATTCAAACTTTTCATCTTCTGTTTTGCCGACTGTGAACTCATTCAAACTCAACACATTCCCTCTAAACTCTCCACAGGCTGTTTCTACCCAGGGAGGAGCTGGACAACCCACACAAACCAAAGACCTGGGACCTGTACAAAGAGGACTTTGGTGTCACTATGTTCTTCTCAGAACCCTAATAAAAGCACTTTAGAAAAATGAAGAGGGTCAAATGGCTTGTTACAGTTGTGCTTTTTATGGTGAGCAGCAATCAGTAGATTGAACACATTCAAGAAATGAGAGTGCAGTTTTAAAATTGAAGGGTCATAAAATGACTTATGTTTAAAATATGATCTAAATGGCAGTGGAGTTCTACACTTAGTCAAAGTCTAAAGAGTTGTGTGGGACTTCAACTGACATTTATATATGGATATTTAGAGATTACCATTAAATAATTGTACGTCTTCCAGTGAATCAGTTATTGGTATGCATCTAGGGACTTGTCCTAAAATAGAATTTAAAAATATGAAATGGGGTCAGAAAAAAGTATTTGCACCAAAGGTTGGGCTCTATGGGTCTTTGACAGTCCATTTCTTGGATTTTGAATTTCTTCCCAGTGCTTTTAATTCAGTTACCATGCCTAGCTACTACTAAATGCAGTGGTGAAGTGTATTTGATGACAATGTCCTCAGTGATGCACCAATGGAAACCAAAGAACATTTTCAGCGAGGAGGGCATAATGATCCCTTTGATGGGATTGTTTGGAATTTAAGGGATTATTCTTCATCTAGTCTATATCACCTTCTGCTTACTTTGTGTTGACATTCTAAACTCCGGTGGATTTGAGGACTATAGTTAACTGCTCCTCAGATCTGTGCAGGGTAAATTGGACAGCAAGCTAGACTGTCCAATCTGAGTTCTCTTACACGACTAAAACAAGTTCCTTCCCAAGGTCATTTTGCAGAGGCACCGTTGCTCAGCACAGCCCAAGACGATTGGTTTAAAGAAATGCCAATAAACCAGAGCACGTTTTGTAAACCCAGAATGCTGTGTGGACTGGCCAGACCCTCCTCTGCAGCAGTGTGAGGGAAGGTCTGGCAGTGCAAATCTAATATTAATATTTGCCACTTCAGAAAAAGGCTAAGCTGCAGCTAAACTTTATTAATGGTAAAAATCAGTTAAAAGTATAGTTGAGAAATTTCACCATTGTATTTGCACAAAACTTTTAAATTTGTATATTACAAGTTAAACAAGTAGACAAAACAGCTTTAATAACACATTTTATTCATAATTTAAACACTTTAAATGTTTGCCCATTTTACAAGTTGTATTACTTGTCATGTTACACCACAGGTCGCATACTCCAAGAGCCTTTCCCATTCTTGCCACACTTTAGATTTATCGAACCTAGAAGTCATCTAGCCCAAACCTTTTTTTTTTTTTAAAGTGCAGAAGGAAGTAAATCTTCATGAGAAATACTGTTCAAGGTTTGAAAACGTCTTTGCTGAGGCAGATGGTTCTAAGAATCAGGATTAATACTTGACTGACTTAAAGC
>NC_045745.1:23448733-23451308 GCF_008692095.1 Etheostoma spectabile | reverse complement strand
AAAAAAAAAAAAAAAAAAAAGTGCTGCTGAAGAAAGTCAAAATGATTGAGTAAAGATACTGTGTGCTGCGTTCAACTCTGACAAGCAGGTAAGTGATTTCTATCATAATTTTCCTGATACAAGGCACCCAGTACAATAGAACTGCAAAATTCATGAAAATATTGATCAAATTCCTGCAATTCTGTATATTTCAAACAAACACTTTCTAGGACAATTTCAAGTAGTTATAAAGTCACAGCAGCTAACAAACCTTTGGCCTGTTATAATCATAAATCAGATTCTTTGTACAAAAAAAAAAAATTACTGATAAGGCATTACTCTTCAGACAATTTCAGGATCACAAAATCTAAATTCAGAGAAATGAGTAATGGCTCAGGTGACTTCAAACAAATACAATCCTCGTTGACCAACCAGCAACAAGAAAAATACACTTTTCCACTAAATTTCATATTTGGTCATATTGCTTCCCCCCCCCTCAGTGCAAACTTCCTAAGGTCAACAGAGAGTTTTTCTGGCAGCCCGGGCCAAGTTTCCTCCAAAACCATTTAAGAGGTCGCACTGCTCCAGCTCATCGTACCTCCCGCTTCGCAGAAAGCAGAGCAATGACGTTTTGCATGTCTCCTTGCAGGGCTCGGACACATGTCCTTTATGTCTTAAGTACCAGAACTTCTGGAAGACATGATCATCACTGATAAAGGCCTGCATCATTCTGTCGTAGTCTGAAGGAAACAGACTTGTCAGACCGTAGGCCTCAGTGGCCCGGTACAGCAGTGTCCATTTGGGGTTCTGTACTGGGCTACTCGGTGCTCCGGGACTGTGGTTTACCTCTGTGAGGTTGAGGATGTAGGTTTCATGGTCGAGCACCAGCCGAGAGCTTCCTTTGTAATTCCCATCAACATAGTAGACACGGAAACCTAGACAGAGGGAAAGAGAAAGAAGAAAAAAAACAAAAAAAGTTACCTGTGTTTTGCTTCTGAAATGTTGGGAAAGCACTCAAGTACTTTATAACCTCACCTGGGTTAAGATTAACGTAAGTAGTGACACTGGGAGCAATGAATGCAACTCCCAGTGGGCGAGTCATGGTTGCCTCGTCATAAAACATTTGGAACTCATCCATGTGTGTATGGCCAAAGAACTGTCCTGTAACTGTACTTTCATATCTGTATTAAAAAAAAAAAAAAAAGAAAAAAAAAGTGTTAAGACTTTTCTACTCATCTTTTAATTGGTAGGTTGCAGAAAGCTGCATGCAGCTGCATAGACCCTGCATGTTAGTCATGCAAACCGAGAGGATGTAAAACAAATGTTGCATCGTACATTAACAAGAAACCCCTATTTAGTGCGGAAAACTTCATGTCCCCTTCTCAGTGACAACATCAAGAAAACAAAGATACTAAATAGTGTACTGTAACTGCAATTGTCTTTATTGCACAACAACGTCAGCATCTTTTGGTTTAAATGCTCTATATAGCTACCTGTTGACAATGTGATAGTAGTTCCAGCTCCAGCTGCCAAGACACAGGCCAGGTGGGATGTGACCAATGATATGTACCTAAATAAAGAGGAAATTACACCACGTAAATAAAAAGTAATAAAAAGTGTTGTATTGCAACCGCATACTCAGTACCATTAACTACAGGAAAGTAAAATGAGAAAGCAATAATCGTTATCCAAATTTAGCATTAAGCACACAACAAAAGTGGGACATGGGCCTGAGCCTCATTAATAAAAGCACACTGTATTTGATCAGCTTCACAAAAGTGAAAAAAAAAAAAAAGTTTCATGTTTCTGCTGCTCCACTCACCTTCTCTCCATTGTCCTCACTGGCCTGGAGAATATGAACCAGCCACTGCAGCTGGTTGGCAGGATCTGTAGAGTTCACCATCAGCCAGAAGTTCTCTCGAGCACAAAAGTTCATGTTGAGAGAGACCAACCTCAGACCAGGCTGAATCTCCACTGTGTAGAATCCTCCATATCTGAAATTACACCATATATATAAAATTCCAAACCCTCTTTATAGGTGACAATATTTTGGAAGGGTGACCCCTTCTGTTTTGTTGTAGTTCACATCCCACTGTTTTGCAAAGTGAAACTGTAAGTACGAAGATCTGACAAAGTCTATGATATAAAAAAAAAAAAAAGTGCATGGTGGCCTGACCTGCACAACAATGTCAATATACGTTGAGATATTAAACACACAAATATCAAAAACCTCAAAGTCTTCAATGCCTGCTCTGGTAACCATGGTGCCCATTCCTCTGCCATTGTATCGTAAAGCCAGGCGCATGATCTGTTGCCATGAACGAAGGGTGGTGGGAAGCTGTTCACTGGCGTACTCTCATGGTTCCCTACAGCAGGGTAAACTGTCACATTAGGTCCCAGGTGTCTGGGGAAAAAGATGGGAGGAAGAGGCAAGATTCAATCGCTTTTTGGAACTGTTCAAGGTAACGCATGACAAACATCCCAAATGTTAAACATGTTTTGAGTCAGAGTACATGGCCACTTTGAGGTTAAATTAGAGGAACTAGTTTATCGAGACATTCCAATAGCAGCTGTCTAAAAAAACAGCAAAAAAAAA
>NC_045745.1:23447535-23448723 GCF_008692095.1 Etheostoma spectabile | reverse complement strand
AAAAAAAAGGGTTGAAAGGTCTGACATTAACTTGTTTTTACAAGTTATTTTATTGAATAACTACTCTAACAGCTAAGTGGTCAAGTTATCTGCAGCCCTACACATCCACTATGGAAATCATGCATCTTGTGTCAAAGTTAATCAAAGAAACATTACTTGTGGATGAGCCTGGAGATGATTGTAAGCTCTGAAAGCTGCTGTTTCCTGGTCTGAGACCAAACATTGTGCGCTGGAATGTCTCCTGTCCAGTACACCCAGTCCCAGGGTCCGTCTCTGGCAGCATTTTCCAGGAGGTTCTCCACCGTCCATAGAGGCAGGTCACATTTACTGTAGGTGCCCCAGTACCCAGCCTCCCTTCGCCTCCAGCTGGGAAAGCCCGAGTCTTTACGACAACACAGAGGGTCCTTGCAGTCTGCGGCGCTGCCAGCTACATACTCCTGTCAGTGGAGAGGATCCTTTTTAGAAGCAGAGCTTGATCCAAAGCAAACTTAGGTGTCCACAATTCTACTGTTTTCTGCTTAGTCATTCAAAAGTTGCTAGTAAAACAGCAACATTTAATTTAGTAAATCAGTAACTTTAACTTAGTACATTGTGGTGCTTGAACGTATACTGCAGTATTACTGGATCTGGTGTACCAACATTTGCTGTAAGATTGTTTCACCCCATTATTTATATATATTATTTGGCTCATCACTCACCTGGTCCCAGTGGATGTCAGTTAGAAACAGGACCCTGCTCTGTGGCGAACCAGATTTGGGAGGAGACGGTGGTGTAACAGGGGGCTTAGGAACATTTGGCAGGGTGATGTTCCAGGGGGCATACATGTCAAATTTGCCACAGGAAGGGCCCACCAGCAGGGCGCACGCTTCACTGGGCCACAGCAAGGACTGCTCTAGAGCCCGGATGAAGTCGTCCCGGAACAACTCTGTTATTTCTCGACACACACGCTCATCAGCCAGATGGAAACGGATGCACGCCTCACCTACTGCACGGGCCACTCGCTCTTCATTGGTGTCACTCTAGAAGAAAACAAAAGGCAGAGCAGGATGAGATGCAAATCCAATTTAATGTAAATATTCACCTGAAAGGTCCTTGGACATGATGCTTCACCAACCTGAGGACAGAACCACAAACTTCCTGAAAAACAAAGCTGGAATTGGTTTGAATCAATCTAAAATCCCCCCCCCC
>NC_045745.1:23438386-23447525 GCF_008692095.1 Etheostoma spectabile | reverse complement strand
CCCCCTTTACATAGCGCCTGACATTTTGCAGAAGTCACTCTTGCATGGTGCAGCATGTAAATGTATATACACTTTGATTTAAATAAAAAAGGATGTGGCCAGTTTAGAAAGCTTGTTTTTAGAGAACTACAGAGACCATATGACCAAGATGTCTTAAGGATGTTTTTGGGCTAAATCAACTATAAACACCAGGGCACATAAAAAGGTTTAAGAGGCAGAACAGGAAACAGACATGCTGCGTAGGCCTTAGTGTCACATGCTGCATATGTTCGCAAACTTGAGTAACCCTGTATTAGTTAATCACATTTGAAGATAATATTTTTGGTGTTTTAGGCCTTTAGTTGAATAGGACAGTAAATATATGAAAGGGGAGAGAGAGAGAAAGGGGATTGACATGCAGCAAAAGGCCACAGGTTGGAGTTGAACCCACGGTCACTGCGTCAAGGAGTAAACCTCTATACACAGGTGCACGCTCTACCAGGTGAGCAATCTAGGCGCCCACTATAATTGGTTTTAACTTAGTATGTCTGCATTAAGCAACATGTTGGCCACATCATCATCTTACTGATTTAACTGTACTCATATCCAAATTTTCAATAAATAATCTTGCTATTAACATTTTTAAACCAACTCATGACTTGTCGCTTGTTAGGTGGACCATTTACCTTTTGATTGACAGCTCATCTCAAAAAACAATGAAATTAATTCCAACATAATGACAAATACAGCCTACAGAGTGACCAATGTAGCCTTCATGAAGGTAGGATTCACAGCATTAACACGCCAACTACATTAGTTTCAGCTAGAGGTTCCTACTAAACCAGCAACTGAGTCTACAGGATAAAATGAAAATAACCTTGACAATTGTAACTTTATAAATATTACATATTTTCTCGGTTTCTGTTTGCCCACTACTTACCGCATTTGTTTTGCTTATGGACAGTTAAAGATTTGACCACATGGGCTGAACTGTGGGCTACTTGGTTGGCTAACAAACTGTCACGGCTTTCCTCAACTTAATCGAATTTCAGATGAAGTTTGAAAGACTTTTCGCTCCCACAGGATGTCACATTCTCTAACGTGCACTATACTACCCAGCTAACAATTTTTGGTTCTGGGAACGTTCCCTGAAGGTTTGGTTTAGCTCTATTTTGGTTTTCTGTTGGTAAAGTTGAAGGTTTTCGTAGCGTTCTGGGAACGTTCGTTTTTAGCAGCCTCTTTAGTATTGTGCCGTAACGTTAGTAGAGTAAGAAACAGCTCCAAACATTACCAGAAGGGCGATATCAAGGATGGTGAAGACTGCTTTGCACAAGTGGCAGCTGACATTTCTCCAGTTAAATCCGACCTTTAGGGAGCTAATGTGATTCGTGAACACCAGCCTCGGCTGCTCTGGGCTCGGTGCTGGATGACAGGACCCAAACAGCGGCAACATTAAAACCAGAGTGCAGCTTATCAGTCCCAACGGGGACAGCAGCGTTGGGGACCTCATTGTCCTGACGGACAGCTGGTGCAGTGTCCTCCAAGAGCTGTTTGTTGGCTGCTTCTGTGGGGACATGACGAAAGGCGGGTTGCGTAAAGGAAGTATAGCTAACGTTAACACTCAGCGATGGTTTAACACCTCAATTTGAGAATAAATAACTCATGCAAACCCACAAACACATTGAAGGAGCTATATGACACAAAACCGGTAGAACCGCCTGCTAACAAAGTAGGTAGCTAGCTACTCTTCTGCCACTGTAACGTTACCTGTCAAAAAGTGCCGACTAGAAGGTCGTCGTCTTCCCCGGGAGCGGTGAACACAGGCAGGTCAAGAGATTCAAGACAGTCCCGCTCCAACTTCCACAAATCGTGGGCTACTGACACAAGTTAGACAAGCCCTGCTGTGCTCGTCGGTCGGAAGCACACTTGTTATGATGCGAGCCTTTGCTGCTCAGTCTTGTCTAGGCATAGAATGTCAGCTGACTCATCACGTGCAAAACCTTTTTTTTTTCTTTCTTTTCTTTTTTTAGCAGTAACTAGCTGCAGGTGGTTGATTGCTTGTCATCGCGGATTCAAAAGGCTTTGTTAAGGGATTGCATTATGATTCGGGTGATTAAAAGTGTCTTAATGTATGCAGGTTTTAAGGCAATATTACCAAATTTAGTTTTGAACAGTAATCTATATGATAGGAAATGTAATGATAAGTCCATTAGTAGTGTTTTTAAATCTAGAGGGGTAGGCCTACATGCCGATCCCAGAGTCAACGTCGGCTAACTAAACCGTAAATTTATCAAGTGGCCCATTTCACCCAATGTTAAAGAAACTCATTTTAAAATAATTAATATATCCAACAGTTGCATTACTTAAAAAGAAGGTTTCAATTTGAAGTGGACTTCGTAGCCTACTTTTTGTGGTGAGAAAGAAAAAAATCTTAAGGTTTTTTTCTTTCTCACCACAAAAACCACATGTTTTTTATCTCCTTTTCCCCAAAAGTTTTGCTGTGATGTAAGAAATTGGTTATTTCTAAAGACTGAGGACATCACAATGTTTGATATCTCTCATATTCTCTATAATATGGATAATTTAAATAAATCTGTTTCTGACGTTATTTTACAATTGGATAAATATCATCTTCACTGTAACAATTGGAGAAATAAACCCATGTTTAACTGGTTTATACAGGACTTTAAGTAGTTGAAGGAGTTGTTTCTTTTCACTAAGAAAGATACAGTCCAGCAGGGTTGCCAAAAAGATAAGTGTAGATTTTTCTAAATTATTGTTTTTGAATTTGGTCTTTAAATTTTGGATCATAATGTCTTTAGTTCCTTTTTGAGATTTTGTATTGTTTGGTGTTTCATTTATGAGTTTGTTTTTCAGATATTTAATTTGTACATAAATCCCCATAGTCCTTATTTTTGGTTACTTATTTGTATTTATCTGATATTTCCTGTTGAATACTATATTATTTTTTTATATCTGATTGAATGTACATCATCTACAACATTTTGTATGATTATGTTTGCAATTTTATTGTTTCCAATGTTCAATAAAAAAAAATACTTGAAACTTAACCCCCCATTATTGACCACCATGCTTTATGCTGCTGTGAAAGCAAGGACATAAAACTAACTTAATGCTGCACCAGTTGTACAGTAGCCTACACCGTTTTATTTTTACTTCATAGTTCATAGTTCCACTATGAATCCCCATTGTAAATTCCAGTTACACCCACTCCCAAACACCCCTTAAAAAATACTGAATCCCAAGAGAGTCATCCATATTTGATTTGCTGTTATATATGTCTTACTCCTATCCTGCATAAAAAAGGCCAATTAATCTTACAAAGTTATTACATTACATATATTCTTTAAAATATCTGCAACCATGGCCTGTGAGCTGAACTTGAAGGTTTGATTGACCTTAGAAACTGCAATTTGATGAAAAGAATTCTGAGCACAGGGGCCACAGGGTTTCCTGGAGCCTTTAGCCCCATCTTGTGGTCTTCATTAGTGGAGAGGTTGCTCAGTAGACAAATAAACTAATAAAATACCAAGGCATGTGCAATATTTTACTTATCCTTTTACATATTATGTGCAATATCTTACATATCCTTGTTGTATGTAACTTATTTACTGTCTTTTTTGTGCCACTTTTCTGCCTTGTGGATATGTATTGCTGTTTTGCCCTATTGTCCAAGCAAAATATCCCCTTGGGGACAATAAGTATATATCATCTTATAATTTCCATGACGGCTAGCAAACTCCATCTACTGAAGAAAGCCACAAGATTTGACTGAAAACTTTCCACCATGTGGACCTTGTGCTAAGAATTCTTTTTTGATAAACTGTTGTGAGCATTATGTTTTCCAGGAGGGAAGATGCTGTCTCAAAATGAAAGAGCAAGGATTTGTCATAAATATAAAACATTTATTACATTGGATTTGCTAATGGGTATAAATGCATTATTGTCTTAACATATTTCTTTGGATCTGTTTTTGTCTGACTTATCACTGAATAGGATCCACACTGGATACAAAGGTTTGCCAATATTTCAGTCAGTAAACATGTTTCAGGGATAATAAAGGAACACATGGGCTAAAGAACATTTATACCTCAAATTTAAACTATACAAGCAACATAATATTTATTGTTTGTATTGTGTAGTGAAAGTGGTCTCTGGCATTATTTACAGTGCCTTAGCAGATATATGGTTGAAGTGAAGATAATGAGTGGCTTGATGATACAAACATAGTAACAGGAGTGTACAGATTGCTGTGAAGGCATTCACTTGTCTTGCATCTTCTCCAGGATGGGGACAATCATGTCAAACTTGGGTCTCTTGGCTGGGTCTTCGTTCATGCAGAGCCTCATCAGCTTACAGATGTGAGGGGAAATCCCTGGTGGAATAGTGGGCCGAAGACCTTCGAGAGCCACCTGAGGAAGGGGGGGAGGGGCGAGATATAAAGTTAGAAACCTGTGAAAGCCTAAGGTACGGTGTTTAGTGCAGTATTTCCAAGTGATACAGAGATGTCGATGTGAACATACAGTGTAAGCCTCTGGGTGGATGAAATACTGCGCCCACTTACCTTCATGCCTATCTCCATGTGTGAGAGGTCAGCAAAGGGGACCTCTCTGGTAACCAGCTCCCACAGCAACACCGCAAAGCTCCACATGTCAGCAGATCTTCTGTTGATGTCTTCAGGTCTCTTCTGCAGGGCTGAAAACAAGAGGGACAAAGAAAACCGTAAATTTAAAGGGGTTGTTTTTTCCCGTAACAGGGCCAAAACACCAGATGCACAGCGTGATTACCACTGAACTGGGACTAAGTATGTTCCTTACTTAATGACTCATACAAGTCTCAGAAGGCATTATGGGAGGAGGAAAAAAAAAGGGGATGAATACCTTCAGGGGCCATCCATGCTGGAGAGTACATACGACCAGGACACTGGAAGGATAATTTAGCATCTGCCATGCTTATTCTGGCTGTCATGTCCTCATCAATCTGCAAATTAACCCCATCAGCTTGTTACTCATCAAATATCTGGCTGGTCAACGAGCCACAGCAACACCTTTATTGTGTGTTAGCAGAAAATCTTTTAGTTGAATATTGTGGTTCCTTAGTACGCCAGTTGGTCAAAGACAGTCAAACGATGTCTTACCATGATGTGCTTACTGTTGAGGTTAAGCCGTGCAACCATTGGTTCTAAAGTGTGGAGGAAAGCCATGCCACTGGCAATGTCCATTGCAAACTTCACTGCTTGGCTTTGGTCAACCACCAGAGCTGAGAAAAACAAAGAAGAAGACAAAGAAAGAAAAATAAAAAAAATACGGTTGTAGAAAATGGGTATGTGATAACCTTCATCTGCCGTAGCAATCCTCATTCATAGTGCTTTGGAGCTAGAATATACTTGCATGCAAAGATTAGCCATTTCTATTTTATATGTACACAAACACAAATGACTTACTAGTGCCCTGGTGCAGTATGTTGAACAGGGATCCGTATGGCATGTAGTGGGTAATGATGATGGGGTGAGGGGATGGAGGTGATTGACAAGCCCCAAGAACAGGCAGAATGTTGGGATGAGAAAATATCCTATTAAGACAAGATAGAAAGAAAGAGAAAGTGTGTGTAAATGTTGAGACTACCTAATTATATACTCTTAGAAAACAGAAGTCTTTCTCAGATGATAAGGAATTAACTTCAAGGTAGGGAGAAAACCCCATTAAGAAAAAACATTGAGACAAGAAATAACCCAAAGCTTGTTCTGCAGAAAGAAACCTACGCACCACATTCGAATAACGTGTGGCCCTTTAAAGTTATAATGACGTTATTTCATTTATTCAATACATGTCAGATTATATGTGTCCTATGAATTTTTCAGCATACTCCAAATACTTTTATGTGTGCTTCAATTGTTGAAAGAGGCAAGAACTGAAGCCAACATGAAAGCACACTGCAAAGTTCTTCCAATGCCAGACTCAGCCTTAGTGGTGAAGGTTCCTTATTTGAATTGGCCTGGTTTCTTTATTTTTGTCCTGTTAAGGTATTGTTGGGAGTTTTTTCTGTCACTTTATGAGGGGCTGAAGTTGGTTGGAAACTGATTAAGCTGGGCCAGTTTAGGTAATGTGCTTTCCTTTATGTTGTGTTTTGCTTGTTTGATTTACCCTCTTTAATGTCTCATTTTATTCTGTGATTTAGGTGTATTAATTAGTTGGCTAATTCTTTGTTAATACACATGACCCATGCCTGTGGGTTGCTCCTTTAGAATATGTGCACAACACTGCCATAATCATGTCAATAGTGATTTGGGAGTTCCTTTCAGGGGCCCTGGTAAACCTGTCTTAACATGCCTGTAGGAGTTGAATTTTGGCTCACTTCTACAACTTAAGAATGGTACAACTTTCTGCCTTTTGGGCAACAATATGGTGCAACAGACACCAAAACACAATGCTTAAACTGACACAACATCAACATGGGCTAATGTTAACAATGACAAACCGGATTCAAAATAAGGCTTAATTTTTACTATGATGGTTTTAACTCTATGTTATACTCAGTTTCATGTTTACTGTGATCGAGGGTTTGTGGAATTTGTTTTTCACATTGTAGAACACATGTCACATGTTAAACAGCTTCTGCTTTATCACAAAACCATCCACAACCTATTTCCTGGACTTATAACAGCAAAATCCCCTCTCATACTTCCACAAAAATCCTGCACCAGATCCTAAATTCTCTTTGACCACAACATCCTCAATGGGCACCGATCTGTCACATCCATGCTCACATTAGCACTATGTTTAACAGCATATAAAGTCAGTCCAAATGCGTATATACTGTGTACGGCTCAAACAAACAGGCTCTGAAGAGACTCAAACAGAACCAAATGCATTAGCCTTAGTTTATGTATGCAAACAAATTGACAGCATGTGATGCCCATAAACTAACCCTGGTAGATATACTCTGTGTGCAGACATCACAGGAAATACGGCCAATGGAAGCCATCACAATTACTCTTTCATTATTAGGACACTGACGGGTGAATTACCTGAGTTTTGGATGCTCCTCATTGAAGTCTCTGCTCTTCCTGGTGGTCCAGTCTCTCACCTGAAGCACTTTGACTACAATCTCATCCCCTTGCCACCGACCCTGCCATAACTGCAGACAGAGTACACTGTAAACAACTGGGGGGCTGAAAAGAAATTAAAAATACTGACACAGCAATAAACACAGAGTGCAATAGACCTCTCCAGACTGGTTTTCATTGATCTTTGCCAGGAGTGAAAGCTGCTTATAGTCAATACCAGCCTGCTTGTTGAGGGTACCGTTACCTGAAAGAGCCAAATTGTGAATGATTAAACAATTATCCTGTCTTGATATGATTTGTTCCATTTTATGAAGTCAATGTTACTCACGTGGTCGTGTTCGCATAGTGCCCTTCCAGAAAGTTTCCTTATATGGGACTTTGGTCATACTCTGGCCCATTTTCTCTGCCTTTTCTACATAAAAGAAATGACAATACTGAAAAAGAAAGTGGTGATACTTTTTTTTTTAAATTATTTTGTTTATTATTATTTTATTATTTTGCTAATATATATTTTACTTTTCCTAAAATATAACCTGTTAAGGTGTTTCAATGCCCATAAATGACATCTGACCTTCAAGCAGCTGTCTTAGGTGAGGTTTTGCCTTGTCCAGAGGTGTCTGTCCATACCTGTTACATACACACACCTGGGCACCACTCGTCACCAAGTCCTAAAAAAGAGGGGGTTTATTCTGTTTGGCATTCAATTTTAAGCATAGGTTTTTGGATTAAAAGCAAAAAAACCTGACAACAAAGCATTGCAGTGGCCATTTCTCTCCAGAAGAGGGCCTTTTCAGCCAACAGATAAAAAGAAGTGTCTGGGAGTGTACTGTAATGTACCTCTGCCACTTCGTCCTGACCCCAGAAGCAGGCGTAGTGGAGTGGTGTGTTTCCATGCTCGTTGACTGTATTGGGGTCGGCTTTGCACTGAATCAGCTGGCATTGCACAGGTCATAAAGGGAGAAAATTGAACAACAAAGCAAGTCTTCTCTCCTCAAAGACAGTGTTGTCAACGCATGCTTGGTCCAGTTGAAACCATAGTGTGTTTACCTTTGCCACGATGTCTCTATGCCCATGACTGGCGGCGAGATGTAATGGGGTATCATCTCCACGGTTCATCACATTAATACGAGCACCTCGCATAATGAGCATGTCAACAACGCCGCTCCTCCCTTCCCTGCATGCCCAGTGGAGGGGGCTGAAGCCATGGTCATCACTAAAACACAAGAAAGAAGAGCAAAATGAAAAATTAGTTAGCCCATCAATCTTGATTGACTTGCTTTAAAACAATTTCAAGTTTAATTAAAATGTTGCCATAAGATGATATTTGGAGGGTACTTGTTCCCAGAAAATATGCAAAGGAGGGTGCCCTCTGAACATATACCAGCTGACAAAATACTATCTGTGTGGTTCTCTCTTTGACACACAGCCACACAGGTTCTCACACCCACTACCTACCAATCTTTATTTAGACTTAAGCACATGCTTTCTTGTGCTGCCGGCAGCTTTTACCCATCTGACGACTGGCCTAGTGATAAATATGTCTTTGCAAGCTGGAATGCCTCCTAACATACGCAAAAACAAAAACACACAGACAGCGTACATAGCACTGCTGCAGTCTAGAAGGAGCCAAGCTATCACCTACTTGTGACTAGCCCCTTCACCCAAGTGACTTCTGTACATTAGCTGACCCCAAGGCAGCTGCTGGGGCTTCTCGCAACTCCCTGCAAACCACAAACTCTACACTCTGTTTGACAATAAACCTCAAGAGGGCTTCTGTGGTCGGTAGGAAATAGCTGCACACTCAAATGAATTAGCAGTTTGTCACATTCTTTGTCAATACTGAAACAGCACCGTGGACAAACAGTGCTGGTCATGGTCTGACCAACACTGTGTGCTATAATAAGTAACGGGTATAAAAAACTCAGGAATGACAGAGTGGTAAATACACTGTGGAATCCTCAGCCACGCATTCTCTGTGAGCCTCTCTCTCTCTTTTACTTGTCTTCCTGTGTCACTGGCTCAACACACAACACACAACACGCAACACACACACACACACACACACACACACAC
>NC_045745.1:23435704-23438376 GCF_008692095.1 Etheostoma spectabile | reverse complement strand
ACACACAAACACACACACACACACACACACAGCTCCCTGGGGAGATCTTAAATGGTATTTAAAGTCTGTCTCAGTGGACTCACTCGCTATAATAAAGCAGAAAGAAAATACCTAACACTTGTTACACATTGGATATTGTGGAATGAAAAAAGGGCCGGTTCACACGCACAGATGAGCCTCTTAAGATGAACAGCCAAAGCAGACCTCCAGCATAATGACTGGTCTCTTAGATGTTTATGTGGGACTGCAGCTAGCTGCCCGAGACGCTCTGTCAGCAAGGGCCTGGCCCTGTATGGAATTGAAGAGAGGAAATGGCCTTGGCTGTTGCGTGGTTGGCTAGCAGCTCTGCAGCACTCAAAGTCAACGTCAACAAACTGCACATATATGGCCTGGCCCAAGAATGAGATAACCAAGGTCTTTAGCAGTGAGGTCTTGCAGTCTTTCTAGCAAGGAAATTAGGTAAACAAAGTGCTCTGCGTATCCTAAACATTTTTTTAAAACTCTAACAGGGCTACAACTTGTGACCATTAGAAGTTATTCAACTGCCTCTATTTTAGATACATTAATTTGTTTTTAATATAACTTGTCACAACTTATAAAAAAATCCCTTGTTCCCAGTGAACAGGGTGACATCTTCAAAGTGGTTGTTTTATCTCACCAGCAGTATAAAACCCCAAATTTAAAATGATTATGTGATTATGAGTATGCTATCAATACATTGTGTGTAAATCAACTAAATAATTTCCGCGAGATGTGCTTTTCAGTTTCGTGTTTGATGAGTTTTTAATTTATTCTGTTGTCTGGGTCATTTACGTCACCGCGAAACCTCCACAAATCATCCACTGCTTTTTATAAACACAGTTTTGGGGGATGACATCATAAGGAGAGAAATCCGAGAAGAAAAGGGGGAAAAAATGGGCTGGAATTACAAAATCTGGGTGACGTTCAGCAGTGTGTGGAGTTGAAGGGGGAGCACAATATGGAAACTATTTCACCACCTCTAATGTGCCAAGGATTGCTTTGTATGCACACACACACACACACACCAGCATAGGTTCATTTACCCACCATACCAAATGTGGTGCGTTTTGCTATAATGTCCACTCCAACTCATTAGAGGACTGTACTTAATGTGTTATTGCACACTTCTTTAGACAGCACAGACCTAGACTCTAACATCCAAGAGACGACACAGACACTCATCTTTAAAGCTTTATGTATTTGAGGGATGTGTGCATATTTATCCGCTTACCCCAAGTTGAGGTCATTCTCTGTGTTGTCCAACCACAGACGAACAGCCACAGAGTTCCCTTCTCGACACTGTGTGAAGATGTCATCCATGGTTATGCTGCAGGTTGCCTCTCTTGACTGTTTGTTCTTTCAATCTCTTTTGGGATCAGAACCATGTAGCCTGCATAAGGTGTTAAACAAAGACCCCTTGTTTAAGAATCAAAGTTGTGTTTTTGCTCCCAAACAAACAAGGGAAATATAAAGGTTTGTATTAACTATTTTTCCATACACTGTACATATTCCAGGGAGCTGATATAGGCAGGTAAACAGACATTACTCACTGTCGTTTGAGACTAAGTTCACTTGTGTATCCCTTTAGGTGTGACTGTGGGTTTGAAGCCTGTCTGTACTTTTTGTGTTTTTAGGTAGTCAGTGGTATTCCTAAATATTCATTTTAGAGGTAGATCAATCTTTAAGTTATTAGCCTATAGCTACTGATTGTTAAATGCAACATTTACAGTTACAAGCTTCTGTAAATAGAAACATAAACCAACCAGAGTCCATCAAAATAAAATTATAAATAGCCTGTAGCTGTACATTCCCACATTTCCCCTTGGCTCTATCCTCCTCCGTGAAAATCGCATGGGCTGGCCTGTTGGATCACTTTGAAAACTATTGTTAAAAAGTCAAAGTGAAGTTGGACTTCCACAACAAAACTTCTAAAGGCCACAATGTACACAAATCCATTACACATGCAAAAACGCCTACAAATTCTTACCAGGTACGAATAGATCGATTTCTTGTCAGTTCCTATTTTTTTCCCGAAAGTCGGTCGTCTCCTCAAATTTAAGAGCACAGAACAGTCGGTCTGAGTCCACGCCCCGCTCCTCCGAGTTGATGTGGGCTACTGGTGAGCAAGAACAGAGAAACTGTGCTACTGGCAGTCCAGGTCCCCGGACACTGCACAGCAGCGCCCCCTGCTGGAGGCAATGCGACGCTGCCGCATCCAGCGGCACGACCACACGGGGCCGGAAACACCAGGTCAGGTGTGGTGGCGGAGGGTTGTGGGCCCTTTTTGTTTAATTAAATGTAGGCCTATTAGTCATTTATCTTTGGTTGTCATTTCTCACTTTCCTACATGAACCAGAGATTTGTGTTGCAAGTACATGGACATTAAAACACCAAAACTGATGTAGACACTACGGCCACCAGGAATGTAATGGAGGGAAAATTCAGTTTCTTTGTTCCTTTTAAATAATTTAAAATTGTTTCCTTGCCGTTTCCCACTATTACATTATTATTGAATAATAATATATTGGAGCCTGACCAAAACTAGGTGTGTAACTGATATCTGAAATTGAAAAATCCAATAACACTGTATTTTCTTTGTTTATATATATATATATATATATCTATATATCTATCTATCTATCTATCTATCT
>NC_045745.1:23424897-23435694 GCF_008692095.1 Etheostoma spectabile | reverse complement strand
TCTATCTATCTATCTATCTATATATATATATATATAGATAGATATATATATATCTATCTATATATATATATATAGATAGATAGATATATCTATATAGATAGATATACCAATAACAATTGATCATTGATCCTAAAGAGAGGCTTTATTAAAATATTACAAATTTTGTTTTTGGAAAATATTACCTACTCCATGTGCCACTGTGACATGACTGAATTAGTTTTATTGTACAAGTTGGTTGGTGATAGGCACTGTGATTCTCATTGACTTGGACTCTACAGCAGGGTGGCTAAAGATGTCTGACTATCACATGACCATATTATCCAAACAGGAATATGGCTTGAACTAACCTTTTTCATACTTAAGTCTAAATCTTTTCTTCTACCATCCTGTCACTGTCACAGCTGTTGGCTGACAATGTTAAAGAGCGCCACTGACTTTGCGGTTGAGGAATAAAGCCACTGTCAATTCAGTTTTAAGATTGCTTATCATGGTTTTGCTGCTGGATAATAGAGTGCATAGCGTGTTTAGAGCAAAAACAGGAAATGAAGGGAGGAGAGAGGTGATATGTGACAAAGGCATGGACCAGATTTCAACCCACAACAGTGATAGAATGTGACAAATGCCACCAACTCATTGGTGCCAGCTCAGTAGGAGGACCTTCAAACAACAACTACAAGAGGTTGTCAATGGGGCATTTAAAGTAAAAAACACAAGAAAGAAGTAAGGCTTCCTCTCATTTGTATTATTGAACATTATCCAATGTGTGCGTTTACCGTGTCACCTTTCCAAACAAATAGCAGGAGTGTGCTCAGTAGGTCATTAGATTGAGCACTCTATTCTGCTCAAAATTCTTTTTTTGTTATTACCATTTGACACTTCACAATACTGTCAGGGGAAAAAAAGCACACACACACACACACACACACACACACACACACACACACACACACACACACACACACACACACACACACACACACACACACACACACACACACACACACGTTTTTTTTCTCACCTGGTTAACCTTCCACATAAGCCATTTTTTTCCATAATCAATTTGATTTATTTATATAAAAAAAGAAAGAAATAATGACAATACAGAGTTGTAATGTGAGGTCTTCAGCTTGCTAGTTTTGTCAAACCTCAACAATTTATTTACAATATGAAATCAGAAAAGCATCAAATGCTCACATTTGACAGTCGCCAGAAAAAGGTTATATGACATGATATCATGTATGTTATTGAAAAGTTTATATATTTAATAATTAGTGTATATCTATTAATCATCTATTCTTTACAGCAATACGGAGAATCTCACATTTGAGTTACTCATCAGACGTGATTTGTTTGAGGTGGGAGTCAGGGCCATTTCGCTAACAGTTTAACCACCCAAGACGGACCCAGAATGGCCATCGTTACTGGCCTGACGGTGGGGGAACCTCTGGGGCTCTCTCTTGGCCTGACAGGCTCTCAATGGATTTGGACACTGTAGGTGCAGCTACTGTTGACAGAGGCACATCTTCTATTAAAGACATTGGTTTAGATGGCATAAACACAGGCGCTGAGATCTCAGACTCAATTTGGGCACCAGCTATCGGCGGCTGAGCCAAGCTCGCTTTATAAGAGGGTCCATTGCCAGCTTCATTAAGCACTGAGAGATTCACAGTTTCAATCGAGGGTGTGAGTGGGGAGGAAGCTGATAATTTTACTTGTGGGGCTGTCGTGAATTTAGAATCAGCCGTGTTAAGCTCAACTGGAATATCTGATCCTGTTGGCTTTAAGACTGAGCCATGGGCCTCTGGTCCGACTCTGACATCGTCAATCGTCATTGAAGTAAAAGGTTGATCCAGCAGTCGAGGTACCTGTGGGGGTGGAGATAAGGTGATGGGGGTTTGAGATGCTGGTGAGGCCTCTGTGGTAGGGGGCTCCACATATGCAGAAGCAGCTGCCTCTGCTGCCTTGGCATTTTCTGCAGCCTTGCTCTCAATCTCTTCCATCCGACGCTGCATCATCCGAGGCATCAGCTGCACATATGTGCTCATCAGGCGGTGGTTAGAGCGGATCAGCTTCCCCGCACAGCTGTCCACACATCGCTCCTGGACAGACAACAGCAATCACAGATGATGAGTGGATAACTATAGTAAAAAAAAGTGCTGTTTAAATAAAGTTGATTATGTGTTTATAAAACACTATATGGCGAAAAGTATGTGGACAGGGCAGTCCTTTCCTTTTTCCAATATGATGCAGAAAGCAAGGTCCTTGACCTTTACTTTAAAAAACCATGAACCCAACTTTGTACAAAACCCTATGAGATGATTACTACAAGCCAGGCCATAACGTCAAACATCCAACGTGTAAGGCTGTTATAAGAGCTTATAAATGCCAATTAGGGCTGGGCAATATTTCAATATTATATCAATATCAATATATGTGGCTGAATATTGTCTTCAATTTTGGACATTGTAATATCCTAATATGATACAGACAAGTGTTGTCTTTTCCTGGTTTTAAAGGCTGCATTACAGTAGAGTCATGCCATTTTCTGAACACACCAGACTGTTCTAGCTATTCTATTATTTGCCTTTTCCCACATAGTCATATCAACCTAACTGATGATTACTTATCAAATATATCATTCATTTCATTTATTTACAAGGACAGCGTTAACATTTATGCAAATGTGCCAGTGTTAGCCAGCAGTTCAATTGTCAACTGTAGTCCTAAATACACACTCCACTGTGTGCGCATTTTGTGAAAGCACCAAATTGTCAACCCTGCAATATCGCCACAATATCGATATCGAGGTATTTGGTCAAAAACATTGTGATAATTGATTTTCTCCATATCGCCCAGCTCTAATTCCAATACTTTTGGAGATATCAACACTCTCACATCTGGGTGTAATATTTGTCTACGTAGTACATACTTCTGGCCATGTTCTTTAAGGATACATGCACAACAATAGCAGTTAATGAAAGTTGATGAGTTAAGGCGTATGATCTTAATATTCTTACCTCGTCCATGGTAAGGTTTCTGTAGTTGAAGTTGCTGCTGCATCGCTGGAAGCAGGTTTCGGTCATGCGGTTGTACACCAAAAGGAAATCCCGCAGCTGCAAGAGACACAAAATAAACCTCAAACTATCCAGTTGCAATTTCACCCAACGTGACGTTAGCTGACACTGCATATGCATGTGACTTACATTTCTCAGTTGTTGGTCAGGATCCATCGTAGAGACGACTGCTAATTAGTTGCTAAATGCTAACATTGAGAGCTGGTCAGCAAGGGAATAGCCGAGTTATGACTTAGCTGTCCGAGGTCAATCAAACCACAAGTCTGCAAGATGTAGCTAATGTCCGCGTCAGCTTTAACGTAAGAATGGCCAAACATTAACTAATAAAAGGGAATAGATTAAGATGGCATGACATTCACATGCGCGCTGCCATGTTTGTAACAAAGATCGTCTACGTCCGTGTGTGACCCTTCACTCGGTGATTCAAAAAATGTTTCCATTTCCGGGTTCCAACCCTACGCTCACTGGAGGCTTTAGCCTTAAAATTTTGAATGCGTTAAATGTTACTTTTAGTTGCATTGGATAGTACTGACGATTCCGTTTTCCCCATAAACTGTAAATATATAAAATTAAAAGTCTATGCTTTTTTCCTTGAAAGATATACAAGTTTGGACGTACTCTTGCAGCCAAACAAAGAAATACCCGGCCGGGTACTCATCATATTAATTTGGTTAATTAATAATAAATTGATTGAGTAACTCATTTTTGTTGAAATACGTCCATATCATTATTAACGTCAATAGTTTAATTTTTAGTAAAAAAAAAAAAAAGAGCTCGGAGTTGTTACTGCAGTCCCATCACCAAGCTAGCATGGCGCCGTTACGCTACGAGCTACAGCCGCGTATATTTCCGGAACTAAATTGGTAGGCTAAGTTAGGACGCATACACGTTTAACACTTTAATTTTACGTTAACCAGTGTAAAACAACATTTTTTTGCTCGCATTAACGACAGAACAGCTGCTGTTGTCACATAGGCCTACAGTGAAAAAGATGAAAAGCTAGCAAACCGTCTTCTTGGAGCCTGAACAGGTAAGTCAATATCCCAATCAATAACCAATTAATACAGACCTGAAACTAAGTTTGTATATCAAAAGTGGGCCTACTTATTACAATGTGCATACTGGGTTTAAATTGTTTAGTTTGTTTGTTCTACTCTTAAGCTTGGGCTATTTATTTGTAGCAGACAGCATCTATATTCGAACACCTATGTTAGTATTCTCCGTACGTGACCTCTTGCCGACATGATGAAATTTCTCAGTAGCGAAGGCAGAAGAAGCATGCGTTAACACTGATAGGGAGGAGGTTGACGCTTTCATTCCATAGAATAATGAAGAGAATCTTTCCGTAATCAGTGATGACCACAGCACTTTTCTAAACTTCCTAAGTAGGCCTAATTTAAATAGCCTGAACTTAATTGTATTAACCATAGGGGATGGCAGATCAGAAAACGCACATGACTCAATGTTAGTCATGTTGGTGACATATATCATTTATTTGTTGTTTGTTTGTTGTCTAGCTGGAGACTTCTTTCATGTAATTCACCCTTATTATCTTCCCTCATTCCAAGTAATCTTTACACTGTGCATAAAGTAGCTTACACCAAAATAATAATAATAATAATAAAGAAATAATGATAACATACACTATTTCTTCATGCCACTAAGAAATTGAATACTTGTTGTATTTTACACATATGTGGAGATAAGAAATTCTAGATTATAGTCTTAAATTAAAAATAACATTACATGTGTTTGCGGTGCCCCACCAGCCTCTAATGACCAGTCACAACTGCATATGTTGTATTGCTTATTGGTGTCAAAAATGGTTATAATCAGTTTTGCTTGGCTGTGTTTTGCTGCTTGATGTTGGTTGTACAAATACATACTGAATAGTGGATGTGGTTGCTGCATTATGTGCTAATGTTTTTCTGTTTTCTGTTGTTCTTTGCGCACGGTCTTGAGAATGCTTGCTGTTTCTGTCTTTATTGCATCTTGTTTTCTTTTGTCTATAAATTTGAACACACCCATTACTGGTTTCAAAACATCTCACCAAAGGATTGCAGTTCAAAATTAGCCACACAGAAATGCTGATGCCATTATACACATAATCCCAATTCATTGTCCTTATATAAATGAAGTTAAACTACAGTCCACTCCTGAAACTCATAACAAACTTTACAGGGCCACTATAGCTACAGTAGGGCTAACATACAAACCACAAGCTAGGCTGCAGAAAGAGGCCGTCTGCCATTTTCTTGCCACTACTTGCCTTGTGACCCTGACAACCACAACATCGGCACCATGGAAAATTATTTTTACTGGGATCCAGCTTCCCTGAATTCTCGCTAATGGACAAATAACAGTTCACAAGGACAGTCTTACTAACTTGTCAAAGTTAAATTAGCAGTTAAGCAAAGTCTCCTTGAAAAAATAATCAACTGTATTTTTTGGGGCAGGGGGAGCTAAAATTTATCTTTGCTGAGCTGTACTGATTGCATTGCATAGACATTTAAAACCATGGATAGCGCAATTATTTGTAAGAGAGCTCTATGAAAAAAAACCTTCATTATCAAACTACAGTTCATTAGTACTCCCTTTGCTGATCAGCCTTTATTGCCACAATACAACAGATGCATACTGTAGCTTGAGCACATAATGGTCTAGCTAAGTTAATATGCGTTTTAAGCCACATCTAGGCATGTGAGAGAAAAGCATGAGCATTTCTACACGTTGAAGTCTGTCTGCTTACTGAATTCACTCCTGTGAATACTGGACATGAATCCCATCCTCATGCACTTTTTTAATTAAGGAGATCTGAGACAATAGTTGAGTACAAAATAATTTTTAGAGGGAATCTGAAGTAACATGACATTACCTTTTGTAAGACACCCATTTGAATTTAGACTGCTGAAGTCTAATTTTTGTGTAAAGATTAGAACTCATTTTTGCACAGAACAACAAAAACTACAACTGTGGATTTTGTCCTTAATTGCTTCCATTGATAAAGCATCTGGAAGACAATCTAGTTGAACTACCTGCCTTGTTGTTTGTGTGTGTCTTTTTATGTTTCTTTCCTGTATGTCTGTATTATAATTGAGGCAAAAAATGAATCCATAGGGGGAAGGAGTCCATGGTCTGCTGTTGAAAAGCTGTCTACAAACAGTGTGCTGCAGACCTCCACTTTAATAACAATAATATCTTTAAGCTCATTTCAGTTCCCTCAAAACAGATAGCAAGGCGGTGAATTATCCTTCCCAAGAGAAAGAGAAATACAGTAATTAATTAAGCAGATGCTACATTAGCTCATAAATACAATAGGTAAAGCTAATGACCATTTTCGTAACTTTGATGTGAAAAGTCCTCTGTGTGTGACATTTACATAACAATATGCCCAAGGGGGAAATCCTATGACATTACTAATATTATACCGCTTACAGCGTTCGCCGTTTACTTTCTTGCCTTTCATTTGAATTTTTATCTTATTCTTTTAATCGTCAGTCATAACATGACTCAAAAACCGATTTCCATGCTCAGGCATGTACAGTTATTCAAGAAACTGTTGAGCCTTGGCCAACACATACAGCATGGAAAACAAATGTAAGATTCTTGTTTTTCCTTTACACCGTTTCTGTGAGCCACCTGTTGATGTATGATAATAGGACACCAAAACAGTGAAAGATCTTCCATGTGGTGATTTGATGTTTGCCTTATCTCTTGCAACAAATTGAAAATTTCCATGTGGCCCTTGACCTCTAAATGTCACACACAGAGTTTCCTTTTCTCATTATATTGTCTACGCTTATTACATCCTCTGCACAGAAAAGTACACCTTTTTTCCCTCAGTTGCTCAATCTGGAGAGTCTTTGATGAGTAGTTTGTTTGCGTCAAAGAGGAAATTGCGCAAAGCTCGTTGATTATTGAAAGATATATTTCAGAAGTCATGGACAGCGCTTTTATTTGCCTTTTCAGGTGGCTTATTCAGTTCGGAAAAGTTTGAAACAAGAGTCGTAGTACGAGGTCTTGCCTAATCTTGCTGGTCACGTTCGTGGATGAAGCTGCTGATGAAATGATCTGAGCCGTTCTGAATAGCCTCTAATTCCAAAAGCTGTGTGAATACACTCCCATTACTACCATCTTTGCTATCTATTCTTTCTTCAGTGTCTTGCTCTCCTTTCCACTCTCCACTTCGCCCTTCTTCCCTCGTTCTTATTCCCTCCCAACCCCTATTCTTCCTCTCTGTGTTCATGGCCTTTTCTCTTTCCATCTCCTCTGTCTCTTGGGCGATCTGTTGACTGTTCAGGTAGATGCTACTGTGTGAAACCATGGTACTGCTGTCTCTGGGAGGAAGGTAAGCGTCCATGTCTGCCTCCGCCTCCATGAAAGCATTCGTCGGGGGTGTGAGGTGGACCGGCAGGTCATCTTGAAGTTTGTTTCTTCCTTTAGCATGGCGATTCTTCTTCAGGCGTTTCCTTGCTATCTTTAGATCCAACGAGGCATAATTCAGGTCAGGCTCTAGAGACTGGTTCCAAGCAATAGAGAGAACACTGATTAATGCTGTTTTTTTAGGTGTAAAAGCGGCAGCTCTACGCACCAGTTTAATGACACATTCTAGATCTTGTGGTTTTAGGTTCTCATGTATTTCTGTAAGTGTAGTTTATTTTTAGAACATATTGTTCTTAATTGGTCCACAGTTTCATTGACCACAATGCCTCTGGTGTCTGCTGCCTTCCGTTCTGAAAGCAAAGCTATCAGCAAACAAAGCATTAGTTTAAACTAGTCTGCTTGCGTAATTTTACACCAAATGCACGTTACCAAATATTTAGTTTCATTGTGATGTAAGAAGGAATTTTATTCGAATACCAACATTTGCAAATTATAGTCAAGCAATTAGGTTTCGAATATAATTATACTTTGTAAACAACTCACAAACCCAAATTTGCTTGTTCACCTTTAGTGCATGTTACTGTATATCCGGTACTTTTCATCTTCTGTTTTGGAGATGCAAAGCTTTAGAGAAGTTTAACACTTTCATTATTCTAGCATGCATTCCACACAAGAACACTTCTGGCATAATCAGTGAAAATTAATCAAGCAGGTGAGAAATGAGACATGCACAACATATTTTTTTTTTTTTTTTACTCTGCAATAGTCCCTACACATGCTCTCAAATGTTAGACAAAATAATATGTACATTGTACGGTACGTAACATCACAGGCCATAGTCTGAACATTACATTCACAGCAATTACCTTCCTGGGATCTCTTGTGTTCATGGTCATCGTCTCATAGCAAAGCTCCACAGAATCTGAACAAGTAAAACACAGGATTTGGTCATTTGTTTTACATTCTACTAACCACAGTAGGCGCATATGAATCACATAAATCCAAAAATAGATGAGTCTAGATTTTTAGAGGGACATACAACACATCTCAAATTTGAAAAGCTAAGGGTATTTAAATAGGGGTGGAAAAAGAAATTCAGTTTTAGCTAAACACATTTATTTACACATGTATATATGTTTAACCTGCATAGAAGAGATCCAAATCAACTTTCAGCTTCAATATACACTAAATGTTTCTAAAACTTGGTGTCATGGAATTTGCTCAAGTATAAGGTCTACAACTAAAGAAAAAGGAAACACAATATAATAATTATTGTTATAAATAAATTGTGTCAACATACAGAATCATTTTGTGTGCTAGCCCTCCAGAAAATGCAGTGATTTCTTGTACTGGAAACAAGCTCACCTCTTCTGTCTGAGCTGATGTTGCCGTAGATTGGATTTTCCTGTTGCTCATGATGATTGTGGGGACTTTCCTGCTGCTCGTCACGATTTAGGCTATTCAAATAATGCCCATCATTCTGTGACAGGCTTCAACAACAAGAATAATTTCACAGTTTATTTCATTAATAAGATGTTATTTGTGGATTACAAATACAAAATATTTTGGAACACTGATTACTTATTACAAATTAACATGTTTCAAACTTAAACTGGCTGACATTCACACATGTTTAAGCCTCATTAAAAAGAGGAATGAAAAGCAAACCTTTCTCCAGAAATGTTAGTGAAGCAGCACTCTTCTGTGTCTGTATGAACAAAATATTTAGCAATTTATAAAATGCCCTGTTGCTGAAGGGTTCAGAGTCAATGAAGACCACATTTAAAAAATAAATTTACTTTACATGTAACCGTACCTCTGCATAAAGTGGCTGCTTGTCTGATACAGAAGATGACATTGAGACACAAAGAGATCAACAAGGCCAGAGATAACAGCACCAAACCTACCACATGGTAGTCTAAAAGACAAACCCAAACCGTTAGATGCACAGTATTTCCCTGGGAATCAAAAACAATTATAACATTAGTATTCCAAGTCTACATTTTCATCAGCTATCAAAAATACAATTTGGAATTACCCACTGTACATCTCTCAACTTTTTTTCAAATGCATCATTGCTTTTGCGTGGGTGAAAAACAAAGACTTAGTCAAAAGCTTCAAAAATACTGGTCAATTCCAATCCCTGAGCTTATAAAAATAGAACAGAAATAGTTAGTTATTAACAACTGGTATAGCTAATTTTAAAATATAAGTGTTCTACTGCATGGAATATCTTAAGATGTTTGCTTTTTTTAATAATCAAGAGGCTAAATACTGACAAATTCTAAACACTGACAAATTATACAATAAACATTCATTCTTCCTGCTTATAAATTCCTTTTTCTTGTAAGTTCTCTGTAAGCAACATAAATAATTCGGTTAAAAACTGTCCCAAGGGTTTTGGGACACATGGTACGATTACCGTACGTACTGTGACATAAAAAGGTTACGTGTAGACACTTAGCTACTGCAAACAAAGCAATATATCATACATACTGTACAGTTATGGTTATCAACTCATTGTTTTGTTTCACCTTTATGTTCTGATACACACGCTTTAGAAATTATTTAGCTTTCCTGTTTTTGTGGTAACCGCGATATTTTGCAGGATGGGATAGACCATTAACAGATATGTACACTGTAGCAATATTAGAACCACGTTTGTACATTTAAATCTAATTTTAGAACCTACCTGTCATATTCCAGTCGTCTTGAACTACACGTTTTGTCTGTCTGACACGATTGCTCTCTGGCTACGGGACATTACAGTGTTTAGTCAGTGAGGTGTGCTACACTGAAGTCTATTTTTACTTTGCCTAAGTTACCTCTCTCGTCACAGCGCTTTGATAACTGGCTGCTCTTCAGTTATAAACAGGAAGCAGTGTAACCTCATTCTGAGGCACCCAGTCTTAATCTCATTGTGAGGTACATTACATAGTGAACTAGATCACCATATTAGTACGTAGTAAGACTACAATGGTTTTATTAATATCTCATCAGTATAACTGGGAAATTCAAAAAATGTCAACCCCTAATCGTAGCCACTTACAGAAACCTGATTCTGAACGTAACCCTAAAACCAAGTCTTAACCCTAAAATAAATACACTTGTGGTGACCATTTGCTCAGTTCACTGAAAGCCAGCGAGTCCCCACAGTGCCATGAAAAACAAGCAAACGTAGATTTGTTTAAAGTACAGCACAATAGAGCTTTTTATGTTGTATATGAGTTGTCTGTGTGCATTGGGGCTTGAGAGCATTGTATCCATGAATATCTATCTTGGATGCAGAGGGTACGTTTTTGTTTTGCGGCTGTGGTCCAAAACTCAATAGAGGGAAAAA
>NC_045745.1:23424060-23424887 GCF_008692095.1 Etheostoma spectabile | reverse complement strand
AAAGCAGTTTTGAAAGTTTGAAAAATAAATTATTACTGAGAGACCAAATTAAACAGGGTCCACTTTATTTGGTCTGCTAACGAAATAGAAACAATATTTATAAAACCAGTACATATTCAACAATAATAAAACAATATAGTTAACATGTCCAACACCTACTCCCTCTGTGTATATATTGGGATCCAGTGGTTGTTGTCTTTGTCAGCTATTTTTCCCATGTGGTCTGTGGCATGCCCCAATCTCAAGTGCTAGTCTGTGGTTTGTGTGGACAACAGTGGTCTTTGATATAGAGCCGTCAGTCAATTTGCAGCACTAGCACCAAACAGCTACACATGAGAAAGACATTGGGCTTCTGTGCAAGAAATCCTAAATCACAGGCTTAACAGATGAAGCCAGAATGACCTTAAAAGAAGTCAATCTGCCGTATAGTTCCAACAGTTATGTTTCTATGCATTGCGATGCTTATTTACTGCAGCGTAAGGTACAATAGCGGGCACTTTATTAAAAAGTCACAGGGAACATATAATATTGCAAGAATGTAAATAACATCTGTAGTGCAATAGCTCAAAGTCAATTTAGAGACAAAATACACCAGCTTTTACTGTCAAATGTCCAACAAAACAAAATCAGGCTTTACATATTAATATATATACATATTCATTTGTTTCATATCTTTAAGTTCTGTCACAGAGTTACATCTTGAAGTGGGGATGGGCTGTGATGAAATATCATGGTGTCTTGCAGCTGTATACCTTACTGGAGGAGGAGGGGGTTTGAATGGAGGCGGTAAATCCATCCTACAGAGAGAGAGAGAGAGAGAGAGAGAG
>NC_045745.1:23413688-23424050 GCF_008692095.1 Etheostoma spectabile | reverse complement strand
TATTTCAATATTGGTGGCCTTCCTCGAAAATTGACTGTATCCAAAAAGCTTGCAGATATATCAGAAAGATAATGTGCATCAATCAAAGTAAGACAGATATCAGGTCCACCGAATGCATCACCCTGAATAAGTGCAAACAGGTGTAGAGGATAGTTGCATGGATTGAACATGAGAGCTTTACCTCTCCTTTATAAGTTTTCTTCTGTAGAGAAAGCCAGCCACAGTAATCAATACCAGGATTGGAACGATGATAAACGGCAACAACAGATGACTCTGTACACCAGCAGTATCTGAGAAGCAGATTCAGAGAGGGGGGGAAGTGTAATTTTTTCGAGGACAGCAACAGCTTAATATGTGTTTCTAAGATATTGATCAGCTTACTCTGGTGTAACCCAGCATACGCCAACAAATATTGATAATAAATGTAAAGCTGCAAAACCCTTGATGCAGAAACATATGTCTTGCTGTCCTCTCCCTGAGCTGGTTGCGCCCAGAAGTTTACACTCTTTTTAACAAGATTTCTACCTTGTAAAGGCGTCTAGCCTGAGGCTGAGAAAACTGGATTTTGCAAAGTCTCCACATCTCATGAAGATGCAGATGATGAAAGCAAAGAAACTACAGATGATATTCATGTGTATTTTTAAGGAGGTCTTGCCTGTCGAACATTTAGCATTATTGTTTGTTGTCATTCCATGCTTTTAAACTTCTTCTTTATTTACTTTCCGGCACTGCTGCTGCTCACCTCACCTGGATAGCCAAACAAACCTAATTGCACTGTTGGCAGACCACAGAGCAAATAAAAAAAAAGCTATCTATCCCAGGCAAAACAATGGGGTGTTGGATGATTCTGGGTCTTCCTAAAACTTAACTGGTACTCTACACAATGGTCTCATATGCTATCTTTGAAATGTTCCAATTATAGGAGGAAAAGGAGCCAATCTAGTATCTGCCAACATTAAACAATTAAATGTGAAACATTAAGTAACTATTACCTTCATCCTCAATGGGCTTCATTGTATGTACAGTGCCCAGAGTTAGGGTGTCACCAGGATTGCCTCCCATGGACTCATTCTTTGCGTCTTCTGTTGATCTAAACACTTTATTATTGTAACTTAATGTTGTGCTTAGATTGCTGGCCACTGATCCTTCAAAAAAATTGGATGTGTTTAAATTGTGAGTCGGGTTTATCTCCTGTTCCGTGGAGTTGTTGAAGTCATAGGGATCAGTGTGCGTGGCAGGGTATGACGTGACACTGATATGTGTAGAATTTGTTAAAGAGGTCATATGCTCTCCATCCGTGACATTTGTGGAGTTTGGATTCTCATCGCTTACAGCTGTGCCCATACTCATGGTCCAAGTTGCATTGCTGTCGATGGTTGAAAGCCCAGAGGTTGGTGTTGTGGTAAAGTTGCTGTCTGCTGATTCAATCAAACCCTCCGCAGTTACATTAGACTGTTGTGGCATTGTCTCAAGATCTGAAAGTAGCAACACAAGATAGTTAACAATAGATATGCAGTTAGCTACAATTGTACTTTGTACAAAAGTGTATTTTGATGTTGCCACTGCATCAAAAACATACTTTCTTGGACTCATTAGAACTCATTAGTTAGAAAATAAACACCCAACATGGATGACTTCACTTTTGTTAACAAACTGTAGCCTATCCATCACATAGGAATCTGTTCAGGTTAATGGCATTGTTCGATGTGTTGGGAAATCCGCTTAATCATGGCCTTGCCAAGAGTTAAATGAGAAAATCCATGCCACTCATGTGGTTAAAATTTAACCAGTTAGCTTAATTAAGCATAAATACTAGCATAAAGAGAGGATAACTGCGAGCCTGGCTCTGCCTAAATGTAACTAAATCGGCCTATGAGCACCTCTAGGGTTAAGTCTTGTTTGTTTTATCTAAGCAAACGGAAATGTAAAACCCACAAGTTGTGGTTTTACAGGGAGTTATGTGCTTGAACTGTTTCTTCGCCAGGTGCAGTATCTTCGTGGTTGCCTGACAACTGTTCCTGGCTAAGAAATAGTCCGGCACACACACCCCCCCCCTGTAAAATGGCGAGTTGTCAATGTTACACTTCAGTTTTTGTACGCATTTCTATAAATGTTTAACTATTCCTTTAACAAGCTTCACATTGTTAAGTTGAATGCAGAATAATATAATACCCAGTGCACAGTTAAACATAATATATAAGCACTCTGTGCATAATCAATATGTAAAATAAGGCAAATTTCTCATTGAAGAACCTGGACCATGATAGATACAGATTACTAAAGGAAAGGAGTGGTCATAAATTCTAAATGTACAGTATATGTATTCTTAAAGTGATGGCTTGGAGTAATTTCACCCTAGGGTCTTTGCAACACGACTTCAAGCCAAAACCCCCAGAAGCTTTTTTCACCTGGGTCTAACAATGGGCGAGTTAGCGTTATCAGCGGAATACCTTAGTGCAAGTGCTATTGGAACCATGTATCTCCTAAAATAAACCACAAATAATCCCCGAAATCATACAAAGCTCTTACAAATTGGTTATGTACTCATAAACGATGGATTGGGAAGTTTGTAAGTACATCAGGAGATTATTTAAACAACACGTCTGCTTTCTGCTGCAACTGCTACTGGCAGTAAGACAAGTGCTTAGGGATGTCGTACAAATAAAATATTCTTTAATTTAACTTATTTTTTAAAGGTAAGTGCTGTGGTACAGCTAGCAGGAGCTATTAAGTTATAATTGAAGTTAGTTTGGAGACACTACCTTATTTATCATTAAATTAATAAATATTTATGTTGTATCTCTTTTTGGTGTTGTAATTTGTAGATGTCCCTAAGCATTCGTCTTACTGCCGGTAGCGCTAGCAGCAGAGAGCAGAAGCCAGCAGGCAAGTGTTATTTAAATAAACTCCTGGGGCTTCATGTATAAACGTTGCATACGGACAAAAAACTTGTGTTGCTTACGCTGGTTTTTACTGACACTTTGTGATGTATAAAAAATTAACTTGACGGGAGAATGCGCGGGCCGTCACGCAAACATGCGTGTGACCTAAAACAGGCGTAGGACAGGCGTACGCCGACTCCTACGCAAAGCTCAGCATATATCAATTTGATCGTGAGCATAGGCTGCAAAACAGCATGTAACAGGAGAAGGAGAAGTCATCAGTTGATTACTTATCAACAATGGCAGATCTGACTCTTTTAGAAGACCTCTGGGAGCCGAGCAACAGTGCACTCGTAGCCCACACACACAAACCACGGTGAGGGGGGGGATACACGCCACTATACACGCCAGAAAGAGTCTACAACATTGTTTTAGCCTGTGGGGTTCTGCACAACATCGCACAGGAAAACAGGGTGCCATAAACGTAGTGATGGATCCAGCTGACCTGATGACAGAGAGCAGTATCCAGCACAGCCCCAACTGGGGGCGATACGAAGGAGACTGAATATTACTCCACGCTTTCAAAACAGGATACTTCCTATATTGAATATCATTGCCAAACATTTGTCAAGTTTTTAGGCTGCCAAATAGTACACACGTTACTGCAAATTAAACTGAGATGTCAGGGCTCGAGCTCGTGGTGCCAAGTACCCTAGGGTAAAATTACTCTGAACCATCACTTTAACTAATGAGCACAATTAATCAAGTATGCGTCAGTTATTTTCACCTATTTGTTTTTTACCCTGCATATTTCCATACAATCACCAGGACAAATTCATTAATTCAATTTCGAATTAATTGAATTGAATTCAATTTTATTTATAGTATCAAATCATTACAAGAGTTATCTCAAGACACTTTACAGATAGAGTAGGTCTAGACCACAATATAATTTACAAATACTCTACAATTCCAGTAATTCCCCCAAGAGCAAGCATTTAGTGCGACATTGGCAATGAAAATCTCCCTTTTGGGAAGAAACCTCGTTGTTAAGAAAAACGTCTTTTTTAGGGAGAAACCTTGGGACAGACCTCGGCTCTTGGTAAGCAGTGTCCAACGGGGCCGGTGGGGGGGTGTGATGAACAGTGGCAATAGTAGTCACAATAAAGATAATGGAACAATGACTACAAATATTAGTTATAGTAGTTCATGGCATAGCAGAGCACTGCAAGGGATTACAGGATGTAGCAAGGCATAGCAGGACACAGGTGGTTAATCTTATCTCGTATCCTATAGAGACATATTAAGTGCAATCCAATACTGCAATGCAATGTGACCTAAAGCTGCGCTTTGTCCATTTCAAGCAGCTTTTCTCACTATTTTTCAAACCCTCATTTTGGTTGTACTACTCTAATCTGTCCAACAGATTGTGCTCTTACCCATGTTACGATTCAGAGATACCGTTGAGACTGCTGAGTGAGTTTGTTCTTGTGGTTTGACATATAGAAAAGCAAGAGCAGGAAGTAACCTATGATGTCCGTGTGGCTGCTGTGGGTATGCTTTAGTTACATATTGAATCTCTTGTGAGACCTGACAGCCCTATTTCAAGTTTTATACCCAGTGGAGGCAGAAGACATGCTGTGTGGTTAATTTATCATTTAAAACTGTGAATACTCTTTTAGTTGAGCTTGGTTCAATATTGACCCTAAGCCCACCGGGCAATTGATTTGCAGCAAATAATTGGGAGTTTCACTCTTAAAGTTGTGTTGTTGTACCCAATTTATTCACAGTTGGTGTGTTCTCATAACATGTCTGGGAGCTTCAAATTCCTTTAAAAATATCCCTCTTTCCTTTCAGCTAATTAAAAATGAAAATTGAATGCGATACAATGTGATTACAAAAGCCAAGCATCAGCTCTCTGTTGCAATGAAGTTTTTTTAAGTCATTCCGTCTCTTGGGCACTCTACTAGATTGTTAATTCGCCTAGAGGAATGCTGAAATTGAGTAAAACACAAAGGGAGAAATAGCGGCAAGAAAGAAATGGAAAGGCTTACCTGTCCTTAAGCTTGTGGTTGCTGTTAGCACTGTGATGAAAAAGTCTTGATGCAGACTTTTGTTTCCTGTGTTGACAGTCAGCGTATAAACCCCTTCGTGAGCCGCAGTCACACACCAGAGCTCCAGAGATTCATTCTCTGACACCAGAATCTTGTTCTAGGGCAAAGCAGATTATGTACAGATTATGTACCATACAAATACAATTTTATATTGAGAAGAGGTGTTTTGTATTGTACGTTTTGAAATGGCGCGATTTAAAGGGTTCCTGTTACCTTGGTCCACTTGTACTGTGCATCAGGGAATGTTCTGCATTGAATGGTCACATTTTCTCCAGTATAGACCTCAACAATGTGATCCATATCACACATTATTTTAACATCATCTAATAGAGAGAAAATGTGAGATTAATTTGGATTGACAATGAAAGAATGCTTATGTAAAACATCTGCTAAATACAGCAAATGAAATGACTTCTATGAGCAAATGATTACTGTCAGATGCAATGCACATGAACAGCACATTGTCCTCTGCTGTCTCTCTTTTTTTCCTAACACCCGTTCTGTTCGCTTGATGAAAAGAAGGTAAAGGTGTATTGTGCCTGCATCACTGGACGACTAAATGATTAATGAGGGAAAAAAATAGTGCCAAACAGAGTCAAGGCTGTTTGATGTGTTCTTGCAATTATTAGATACATTTGCTCAGAAGTAAATAACTGCTGAGATCGGCAGAGGAGCAGTGCTCTGATGCAATCACGAGTAACATGAAATATATGCATTGGACAATAAGATAGAAACCTGTGAAGACTGCAGCGTCTGGTTGGGCAATGTAGGTATGGCTTTGCATGTAGCAGCCTTCGTCTTACCTTTGATCTCTAGCTCGATTTCTCTCCTGATGGAGCCCAGGGGAAAACTTGTGATGTCGCAAATATAGAAACCGCTGTCCCATTTTGCCACCTGGAAAAGGTGAAGATGGGAGCCCATCGTCTTGTTATCAATCTGCATGGTGACATTAGGCCAAAATTGACTGAATCCGAACTTTTCGTTGTACAGAACCAGCTTTGTGGCTTCATTTTTGTTCTTTCTCCATTCAATATTGACGATGTTGAGATTAGTACTGCCTTTTACAGTACAAGGTAAGGCAACATTCTGGCCCACTACTGCCTCCATCTTTTCATAATGGAACACCGCAACATCCTGGAGCCCTGTCAAGCACATCAGATAGCATTGGAAGCAAAAGTGAGGAGACAAAATCACCCACACTTTGAAATGGATATTATCGACTGCAGTCTGCTGGAATGCAGAAAGATACAATCATAGCATTATATTGTGGTAGCTTGTCACACCAGAAGCCAATACACATTTAAAACTCCGGCTGAATGTCCCATCTTTGCTTGTATATCATTTGAGTAACAGCACATGCTGTCCAGGATTACCTTGTATAATAGAGGCAAGAAACAGGAGAGAGAAGACTTTTCCCAGTGCACGTCCAGCCATGTTTGAGCTCCCCAAACTTATTACGATCAATCAGGCTGAATCCATTGAGGCATTTGCAACGACAGAAAGAGTATACTGTCAACTGAGGTTAAAGAGTGGGGTAGAGAGTGTGAGACACCAGGAAGTCCTATCTTCACAGGAAGCTACACAGGGTCATACGTGTAGTGCTGCAGGTGTGAGATGAAAACCTCTGGTGCAAAGCAGACACTTGCAGTAGACGTAATGTCCACAGTGCTTATCAGATTTATTCCTGGGACTCACTAACAAGATGCAGATAATTGACTCATACATCACTGATGATCTAAATCATCCAGGAAGACTTAGACCATTTTTTTGTCTTTATAAGCAAATTAATACACTACTTGAGTAGTGACCTTTTTTTTTCTCAAATAAAGAAACAACTAAAAAAATAGTGTAGTTACTTCCAAACACATGAAGGCCCATGGCATGCTGTACAAACATTTGTCACAGTTTTGTTTCTAGCATGTGTATGTATATACTTTTTTTTTTAAAGATCTGTTGGTGGTCAATTCCGACAATGCAATCTAGACATATCTAGGTGAGCCACTAAAGATGATGTGTCTAAAAATTGTGATTGATTGCTTTATATTATTCAGCCTTCAGATAGCCTTGATTCGACCGCTGTGCATAATGTCTCAGAGCCAAACTTAACTATAAAACTATGAAAAGTTTTATAATTAAGTTCTGCTCTGGGATAAAGAGATAGATGGAAATATTACAGAACTAACTGGCAATTTTGGCAGATGTGAGGGTTTTATTCCACTTAAATAATTTTGTTTACCCTACTTTAGAGATGATCAATATTATTAGCAATAAATACATTTATTTTACAACAAATTGACTCATGTGTCTGCACCTTAGAGAGAGAGAGAGAGATGGCTGAACTACATCCAATTAGCAATTCATCATAAGAATAAACTGTAATCTTCTAACCAAAGGCTACACCTTTGTTCTTGCCTGCTAAGATAAAGCTGATAATTAGGAAAATGTTTTCTGTAGAAATGTTCTTCAGGGATATAAGATAAACCTGTTGATATACACACTTAATGAATGAATGGCAACATTTTCAAAGATTAGGCTAACAATTATTCAGTATATAATTTCATTAGCCAATCAGAAAGAAAGCAATATTCACTGCTATTAGTATAAAGGCTGCTATCCAAACACCTTTCATTCTCTGTCAAATGTTATGAGCTCTTCATTTAATTTATTAATTATACTCCGTATAGCCCCTGCAATGCATTTGGGTGATTGATTACCTTACATTCATATTCTGTGTATGGCTTTCATAACTTAAATTAGGGCTTAGAAGAGTGACTGCTGGATACTTCCATCAATATTCTGTTAGTGTTTTAGAAAAGTATAACAGGACCTTGCTGCAATGCTTCATTTGATAAGGGAATCATCACATCCCCTGGGAGCTGTGGAAATCTCTTGTGTGTGTTTGTGTGTGAGGTGTATGTTTGTGTGTCCGTTCGCTGACCTCAAGGGCTATGTGACCATTGTTGACACATATTCACACATTCTGCACTGCTCATTTTGCCACATTCACTGCTCAGTTTTGCGTTTCTGCAAACAAGTGTGATTTTTAGAGGCTGTGTATTATTGAAATCTGGGCATGTTTTACAGATTGTCTGACTACAAACCAGTCAGAACCCCGAGAGACTACTTCAATGTACTGCTACTAAATATAACAAAGACTGACACCCCTAGACCTTTGATTCACTTAGGACAAACAAAAAAATGCAGCACAATTCCTCGCAGCTTTACAATGACTACTTAAATAGTTTACACAACAAAACAAGATTTAATTAGGTGTGCAACTTCATTTCAGTTTGAGGTCACTTCGTTTCTTATTAATCCTGTTTTTACAATGGCTTCCTCTCTTACAGATAAGCTCATAATAAAACTATATTTAGAAACGCACTTTTGGTTGTCTTCAAATCGGGGTTCTTAAAAGCCATCAAAATGCCAGTTTAGAGCCGATAATCCTCAATTATCCCCAGGACATGAATAAAATATTTCTTTCAAACAAAGCGCAGAGGGAGAACAAAAGAGAATGTGTTGGCAATGTAGGATTTTGAATGGAGAAATGTTGCCCCCCCGTTGCTTTTCTACACAACAAAAGGAATTACATCCAGCTACTTTCCTCTAGTGGTGGAGAGGAGTTTATTTGTGGTCTATCTAAAATAGTTTTTTGATCTTATGAAACTAAACAAACAACAGCTTCAAGTCAGATTTCCTTTATGTGTACGCCGTTAAATTCTCTTGTTTATTAATTAATTCTCTTTATATGCGTTTACTCCCTCAGGTGGGAGAGACGTGCTAATCTTTTTACTGTCTCATGCATTTACACTGATCTCTCTGACAGCACAAATAGTTTTGCAGACTTGTTGCCACTTGTGCTTTTTGTTATTAGTAGAATTTATCTCATGGTACCTCAACACTCAAGTATTGAGCCAGATTCTCTTGTGTGCTTTAAGAAAAGTACTGGGTTTGGTCCATTTTTGATGTAGTAGGCCTAGAGAACCCCTACTGTGACATCTCAAGGTATCTTGGTTGAATGTCCCATGGGACTTTAGTGCATTGAGGAAGAACTAACCCAACGGATGGGCATCTTAGGCACCAATTGTTTGCTCCACCTGTGATATGCACAGCTGCATCTCGTGTGTGACCCCTCGCTCCAACTTATACTTTAATATTTCTTCCCCCCAGCAGTCTGTTACTGTCTCCTTCTTGAACATGGTCACATGGCCGTGGTGGGCGTGGCCTCACGTACATTACTGTCAATGTAGAGTAACAGTAAAACTAAATTAAACACTTAAATATATTATTTTTGATCATGAACAAAAAGTCAACCGTCTGTCATCAGGAAAAAGAATGACAATGACTCTTGTATGTAACCGTGTGATGTCTGTCATCTGCCTCTGTGAAAAATGCTTTGTTTGAATCAATATTTCCCTACCCGTTCCTTCCGATGGTTTTGCGTATTGGCTGGATGTTGACCAGGTCCCGGGACACGGAGCTCCATGTCACGGATGGATGGTTTAATTTCCCTCCATAAATGTTTTAATTCAGTGTCATAGCTATGTGTTATGAAGTTGTTTATCAATTTGCCAAACTAAACATAAAAAACAGCCATAATCCATGTAGACTTTGGACATAGCAGTGCCTGTCTGTGGGAAACACCGTAATGTTTTATCGTAAATGATCAGAATTCAATGTTTTATTAGGTTAGAAGTAATCTGAACTCTGTTTCAGTCAACTTTTCTGGACAAATGGGACAGAATTTGGGACAACTGCTCTTAATTCGGGACTGTCTTATATTCATCTGGAAGTCTGATCACTCCAGGAATGAACAATAAAGTGTGCTTAGCTAAAAGCAAACAGATGAGTATGTGCAATGTGAAATGAGTGTCCCCACGGAGACTTAATACTTAACTCTACAGAGCTTGCCTCCATTTGCACATTGTTTCAATTAAAAATAAATCGCCAAAAAGAAGCCACCTTTCTATCAGCTTGTGTGAAAGTGAGGACACGTGTAGCCTACTGTACGAATTTACTTGTAAGAAAGCAAGTTACAATACTTCAAAAAAAAATTTCACACGTAACTTATTATCATAGGCTATATGTTTATGTTTCATAGTCTAGGTCTGTGGGTTTAAAGGAGAATTACGGCCAATTTTTATGTTATTCTTGAATTGTAGTTTATTTCCTCCTCAAAAATAGGTAATTGAGCGCTGTAATTGTGGTAGTGTAGTTACTGACCATATCAGTAACTATGTAACTACATGGAAACGGGACAAATGCATGTGGCTTGCACAGTAATAACGTTACTGCCAGTTGTAGCTTGAGTTGGAGCAGTTGCTTCATCTGCCTGTTGTACCTCTCTGTCTGGTTCTTTCCAACTC
>NC_045745.1:23401566-23413678 GCF_008692095.1 Etheostoma spectabile | reverse complement strand
AGTTCTTCGTCTGTATTCTCGGGTTCGAGCACATAAGGACGACCATCAATTTCAAAAGGCTCGTCCGTGTGTTGTATATCTGCTATACTTTCCTAGTTGCGTTACTCCAAGCTTGTTCCCTGCCTGCCTGAATAAGTGAACTACCACACAGATGTACACGGCCAAGCCTCCTATTCACGAACACCAGATTGATCACACATAAAATGGATGAGCTACAAATACACACGGAACTGCTGTTTTTTTTGATTTTCACAAAAGCCTGGCTGAACATATTTATCAATAGCAGCTACCAGGCAAGCAACCCGCCAGCAAGATCGAGACAGGGTTGGTGAATTGAAATAATGTCTGAGTTGAAAACGAATTGTGATGTTACGTTAGGGCCCTGTTCATGTTGTACAGACATATTAATTCCATTGTGTGTCTGTTAAAAGGGAAAAAAGAACACTAAAACTTGCCTCGTTAACTGCCGTTTTAGCTCAGTGTAAGCTTGCACACGTACTGTAACTGCAGCTACTCAGTGTAGCCTGCACCGATTCAGGGGGTCGGGGGTTTTTCAATCGAAGGTACTCGCATATTTATAGCGATGAAGATTTACATAAAAATTGGCCGGAATTCTACTTTAATCCCATGGACCTAGAATATGAAATGTGGGCAGTTTTCCCTGCAAAGTTACAGATATCTTCTTATAAAAAGACTCCAGCACAGTCTAAACACACACACAAACACACACAGACACAGACACAGTTTTTGACAGTGTTCACTTGTCTGTTATTATCTATAATGACATTTGAGAAGGTGTAAGATTTTGACATGTCTAGAGACCCTGAGCAAGCGCACCGTGGGTCAAGATTAGCAGAGGAGGATGCATTCATGCCCATCATTTGACTTGAATGGTGATAAAAAAAATGCAATCTAATCTCTAATCTATTTCTCAGAAATATGTGTGTACACTGCACGTCTGTGTGCTTTTGTGTGTGTACATTCATGTGTTTTTTTAGGGCAGGGGACAAGTAAACAACTCCCCTCCAGCTTTTTCCTTCCAGTCCGACCTATCCAATTCAGTATTATCATAGAAGCGGTATTTGTACGACTGTGTTGGCTCACCCTGTGTGCTATTTATGTTCCATTGTCTCTTTTGATGTGTCCCAGTTGGTATTCAGTGTGTAGTGGCAGTAGTGGAATTAGCAGCAGCGTGTTTAAAGTACTGTAAAAACTAAGGTAGAGAAGGTGAAAACAAGACAAAAACTAAACATTTTAGAGAAAAATTAGAAATAAATGATTCTCTACCTTTGGGTTGCAGTACTGGGGCACAAAACAGTTACCTTAATTACTGATTAATTCATCAGCGGTTCAGCGGAATGCCACCGTTTCCTCCAAACTTTTGTTTTCCAGTGCTGTACAAAATAGCAGCTTCCACTCACCTTCGTGGAATATACACAAGGGATTGAATGTTGATTCAGTGTCAGAAAAGCATAGTAGAGTCAGTGTTTTACTTTCTGACAGTAATGGAGGTTGGTTGTAATGAATGCAAAGACCACTCTTACCTTCTTTGTTGTATGATATACTGAAAACTAAGCTCTCCGAGGTTTCTGTTGTGCACTCTGACTTGAGGAAGTGAGCAGAGAGCTGCCAACTAGGCAGCAGTGTTTGGAGTGACACAAGGTGCTTCAGTGCTGGCACGGCGTAACGGAGTCACATTGAGACATGACTCATTATCCTTGTAGCTAATTTCACTTTCACTTCTTCAACCACCCCCTTCTATTAGTCGTCATGATTATCTCCACTCCAGCGCCCTCTGACTGACGGATCCCCTCTTGTAATATCTTTCCTCACGACCACTAAGCAGCTTTAAGAGCAGCGGTTTACATCCCCTCATGCTCACAGATTTCATTTAGTTTAATATTTAATGTCAACGTGTTGGTTTTAATGTTGCCGTTAAGAAGGGGCTAAAAATAATAAAAATATAAAAATGATTTTGCGCATGTTACAGTATTATGCAACATTGCCAGTATGTAATAGATGAATACCATTAGAACTATCCTTGTTACTGTCAAACTAGGAGTTTGTATTGCTGAGAAATGTTTTCCAATGATCATATTAATTTCCATTGATTACATCTGTTCATTCCTTGTATGCTGTCCTGAAGTTAAGGATGAGGGTTCTTGACAACTGCAAAGTCCTATTCCTCAAAATTTTATTGTGTGAGCAATAGCAAAACACACTCAAATGTTGTAATGTTCTTTCTTTTGCATCCAGATATTGTTCATCACCATGTATCTGCTGGGGAGCCAGTGACATCACGTCGTCAAAACAACAGGAAACTTGCAAATTATATTCAAAATTCCATTGTGCTCTAAAACTGGAAAAATGAATTAGTGATGCGTTTTGGGGAGAAGTCATATTATCCTGAAGATAACATACACATACTGTATGCATTTGTGTTAATGCTTGAAGAATTTATTCGGAGATTTTTTCTTTTCTTTCTAAGGAGCAAAACTGACCGGTTCTTTCTAACTAAACTTGTAGGGGAAACTATAGAGAAAACCCTCACAAAAAGAAAACAGATTTTAATAATTAGATTTAAAGGCAGAAATGTATCATAAGTATGCATAAATGATGTCTTAATGAGTTGTCTTGTTTCATAAGGCTCAGCTAAAATGCTGATAATCAGAAGGCTAACATGCAGATGTTTATTTTCCCTGTTCACCATCTTAATTTAGCTTGTTAGCATAATAACATTTGGTCATAAATTAAAGTATTAGGCAAACTACAAATTTGACCAGATGATAAGGCTAGATTAACAATCAGGATTCCCCAAAGATAATACAATTAATCCTGAGCAAGACACTTGTACTAAACATCCATGGCAATCCTTCCAAGAGCCATGCCACTTGTGCTGTTAAAATTGTTAAATGTTAGACGACTGAATAATGGACACCATGTGATCCCACTCTAAAAATACGTTTTAGAAAAAATTAAAAGACATGGTGTCTCTTCATTTTAATTCCCTCCACTTCCATTATTATGTATCTGTGGAACTCTGCAGTAACATTCAGATCCACAAAAGACCTTTATCAGTAGGTAAAGAGACATAAAATGTATGTGTGCATGACTGCTCTATCCACCTCCATCCCTAAGCCAGTTAATGGTCAAGATGTAATGAGACTGTATACCTTGTTATTTTCTTTACCAGAGGATATGTTTTTCTCACTATAGGTTCCTGCATGCCTGCCATCATCGATTAGCGTCAGGCAGAAGTCTGAATGTACGCAATACACAATTACAGTTTACTGTGCTTGGACCGGAAAGACATTTATACTGCAAGGCATTTCTCAGACTGCTTACCACTTGCTAAGAAGATATGCTCCACCAAGGAAGGGTCACTGGCCTGATTTTGCTGGCAGTAATGTAAAGCATGCCCAGTTTTAATGGGCCAAAAGAACCAGTGAAGTATTTTTTAGGTTGAGAATTTGGATCTTAAGGGAGCAGAAAAATAAGCAATTTGTTTAGAAAACTTAAAGTGATGAATTAGTGAAGCACATTCTTTACCAATGGTAATAGCACCTCTTCCTTGTCGTTAAGGATAATTGGAATGGTGCACACCAATAAACATAAACACAATAGATCATGATGATTTGAAAATTACATAACATTCTGGAATCAGACCTACACAATATCACAAAAACAATCCGAAGTTAAGTAGGAGTGCGCTCTTCATCTTTCAAAAGCTGACAGAGAACAAATGGAACATCAAAGACGACTTTACATTAGTCTGATTCCTCTACCCACATCAAGCCTGCTTATGCAACTACCAATGTTCTTGCTCAGACAAACAGCCAGTTAGTTAGCTTGTAAATTACAGCAGCAGCAGCAGTTCCAGTATCCACATACGGAGAAATGTCATGGTCACGGTGTGTGCATCCGGACTTCCAGCTGGTCAGCTGGCGGCTCTACTTGAAGTGTAGGCTCTATGCCAATGCAGCATACAATCAGGACAAGAGTGTAGTTTCACCAACAACAAAAAAAACTTTAAAAACCTACTAACAGGGGGATTTAAAATCACTTATGGCCTCAGACCTCTGTTATTGCATTGATTAGGATGATATGAATGTTTCAGGGTTGCTTTCACTCCCTAATCATCTGCCCTCTTGCCTCTTATCAATCACAGAAAAACATAATGGTCAAAGCAAAAGGATGTTATCTCCGTTGATAGAAACCTTCAACAAATAAAAAAGGTAACAAATTCAATTCCCAGAGACTGTCCTCACCAAAAAGACATTGCTTAAATGAACCTATTATTTGTGGAACAAAATATAATACGGCTAATGGTAACCCAACCGACGGGACAGTTTTGTCATGCAAGCATTGGAGAGTTACGTAAACAAGCAATAGGCAACCACTAAAACTGTCTTTAAAGCAGATAAACGTACTGTACTGCTTAGGATAGGACAAATAAAAAAGAAATTCTAAATATACAGTATCCCTTACAACACTGTCACCTTTTTCCTTTTTATGACAAAAAGTGATGCTTTTTTTACCAACATAATTGGGAAAACGTTTTAATGAATTTAAATGTAAATGCATCAGCAATATTCTCTGTAATAACAGATTTAGTTTGTTTTTCTACAATATCTGCTTGTAGCAACTAAAGCGTGATTCATGTTTTGTTTTTATGTTTAGCCATGCAAAGCACTTGATTGAGATTAGGAAAGGATGTTGTTTTGGCTAAATATTAAATAATGGTACACAAATGCATTTTCTTCATTCAAAAAAACATTGCTACGGAATGTAATCCTAGCAATACAGTCAAGGCAAAGCAAATTAGGTGCACATGCAATAAACATAATTTCCAGGAGACATGGTCAATTCCTTAATATATTTACAGTATATTCAGTCTAACTTTGAAAACTCATCTGCATTTAGCACAACACTATGGACTATGTAGCCTCATGTTGTTCCACAAGGAGCCAATTTTACATTACCAACTTCCAACCTTTGCTGAGACTCTGTACTGTGCAGTTGTGTTCTGGTTTTGTAGTCCCTGGAAGCATCATGTGACAAGTCTTATTGTGGCAGGAGCTTGCTGTTGCACTGCAGTCCCAAATGCACTCAGTGCTGCTGTTCCACAAGGGCATGATCTAGCTGTCCCCCTCAATAAAGTACTTGGCTAACTGCCTGCAACAGAATAATTTTTAATGAAATGTGTAGCTGGGAAGTTTGTTGATCTGCTTCTCTGAGCTCTGGTTTTCTCTGTAGCTCCTCTGCAACTGTTGTCGCTGCTGAAGTTAGTTCTTGAATAAAAAGCCCTTTTTACCTCAGTGTACTTCACTTCTCATGTAGTTAAGATTTGATAATACCGTCTCCTTGTCTGCTTCTGCCTTTGTCACTTTTATGTAAAGACACACACTGTATTACTTTAATTTATGACATGGTTTTCTTTGGAGCATAAATACTGGAAGACAAATAAAGTTTGACACTTGAGAAGGTGAACCAGTTTATGAATATTACTGAGGCCTACTTGACTGGGTAAACCCCGCCCACTCTGCCGGCGATTTGATTTTGCCCTTCAGCTCGGTCTGGAAACCTACACATTTAATCCACCTTGCGCAGTATTGGCAGGTTTAACACGTCGACGATAGAGAAGCGACCAAGCAGCTTCTTGTTTACATTTAACATAACGGCCACCCAACGCCACCGAAGCGCAGAAACCCCTTGTTTCTACGTCTCCTGGATTGTTGGTCTGATTGGTTGAAGGACTATCCAATTGCAAACAGAGTCATTTGAACTATGCCCATTGGTTACGCCTTTTGTGCAGAGAAAATACAATCTCAAGTCTATTGAGCTTGGCTTGGTCTGGCGATAGCCAGAATAGAGTCCTACTCCACACGTACGCAGGCATTTTAAAAAGACATAGCTGCTTTTATGCGTTTTGGCCTTTTTTCCACACAAACGGCATTTTAGGTCACTGACAATTGATTTTTTTGGAAAACTCTGGGCAGGGTGAAGACTTTTAGAAAAGTTGTTTGCGTGTTCATGTAGGCAGGATTGTAGACCGTGTTTTTGGGTTGTAGCAACATTAATTGCAAATGAGGCAACATTTCTTGCAATGCAGGGATGGCCAAAATAGTGCTGGTAACAGACTTGCTAGCAGGACTTTTTTTTACATGTTTACACATAAATGTATACAGTAGTTATTCTTTAATTGCAATGTGGAACGGAAGCGTCAGAATGTGCTACGGAGGTCACTGCTACGTAGTCCAACACACCAACATCGCCGGTCTTGGAAGAAACCAATGAATTTCTAGTTTTCTGGTAACAGATATTTCTCAGGCTTCTGATTGGCCAACATCTTCTTAGTCTTTGTGCAACTGGGGTTATAGTGTCCCCTGTTGGCTTGTTGGCATGTGGAGGTAGGTTTTTCTAAACAGTCCATTTGTGGATGGGATTTTTTTGAAAACAAACAAAGAACAAACCCTGTTCTAAAAGAAATACCTGAGTACATATGAACTACACCTGCCTGGGAGTGCCACAATAATCAGTCAGTACTCATAACAAGCTGTGCGATAGCATCATATAGAGGCTGATGGGGAGGAACAACACCTCCAAGCTATAGTCAACAGTATATCTCACCTCATCTTCTGCTGCTGTTCTTACAATGATAACAAGTGATCTATTATAAGCTGTAAGGTGTGAAACACACATCGTCGTTATACGCCTTGGACATAGAAGGCACAAGCTGTGAATGTTTGCACTTTGTGATTAATACACATCATATATCTAATGTAGTTAAATCAACACATGCTGAAGCAATCAATACACATAGCAACCATTCAGATCAAGCAACAAAGATTTAGTTACAATTTTAGGGAAAAGATCTAGTGGGGAGAAGCTGAACTTCTGAGATGAAAAACTGATAATGTCCTTATCTGTTGCACACTTCTTAAGGATCTTATCAGACACAGAATGATCAGCACTCACCCAGATGGGCCACTTTCCCCTGAAATATAAAACCAGTCCAGTGTTGGCGTTGTTTATCTTATATGTTATAAATACCGGAGCCTCTACGCAATAGCAGAAGTTAGTTGATATTCAGTGTCACAGTAAATGATAGCAACCTTAGATCGGTAGGGTGAGCACACTGTCACTCACTCGTTCAGTCTTAATTTTAGACTGAATTGCATAAATGTCTGCCCTATGGAGGCGCGTTAACAGTAGAAGAATATTAAAACACATTGTAGTGAGTGAAATACAAGTGAGCCAGACAGAGACATAAACCACGGGGCTTTGATATGGTCCAACACACACATCTCTTTTACTTGTTCAAAGACCCTTTTCTATCCCACTTCACTTGATCCGACCAATCTCCTCATCCTCTATTTCCATTATTGTGAATGCAGCATGGCAGACTAAGTTGGACTTGATCCGCAAGTCATTCATTCTAATTAGATTCCACAGTTAAACTAACATGCACTATGCAGGCTTTACGAGATGGCCAGAATTTAATCAGGTTCTTAATTACAGACCTGTCTTAACAGAGAGTGACATTTTCAAGTCTTGTCACTTTTAATTAAGTTACATATGCTCTCCCACTTTTATGTCAGGGCTTTACTGTAGCCCTCTTTCTCTTTCTAGTTGTCCTTAGTCACTTCCTGATAAACATCTAAATACAACTCCTGCTGCAAGACGTGATTTATCATGCTGTCAGACCTTTTTATGAAGAGGTCACACGGCTACTGTAGTGACATAGCATGCATGTATGAAGTCTATTTTATGTGTCTGTACACTGTATTGTATGAATTTGTTCATAATCTTTTAATTATTGGAAATTGTCTTTGTTACTTAAACACCTCACAGTGGTGGTTTGATTATGTGACCGCAATCATGTGACCGCTTTATTTAATAAAGAATGCAGTCTTTAACACATAGTTAATGTTAAGAAATGGAAGTAGTTAAGTTTAGGCAACAATAATACTTAAATGTTAGTAAAACCTCAGTGATTGCCTTAAAACTACCAAAATGAGGAAGTGTGACATCAAGGTCCGTAAAACATGAACACAAACCCCGGTTCATGAGCGAAAGCATTTAGTTTGTTTGACCATTCTGCCACCCAAAACCTACGTGCTCACTTTACTTCATTTGCTCTTTTCTTGCGATAATTACTACAGACACGAGAGGTCAACGCCTAACAAGAAACTTAATTGGACTGGAGTATAAATATAGCGTTTTGCATTTTTGCTAAAGCTTTTCACTCAGGATCAAAAAACACATTTAATTAATCTAAATGACCAAGTTCACCAAAACAGTGAAGCGAGAGGAAGGACAGGCCCTTAAAGGAACATTAAGAAAACACTATATGTTCACAACGACGCCAGTATAATAGGGAAAAGTCAAATGTATATCCTACTGCATGTTATATACCATTTCTAAATACTTTGTCTTAATCATGAATGTTTTGCCTGTTTGATATGGTAGTGAGAGTATTAAATAAGTACAACACAATGCAATTGACGTTATAATAAAAAAGGAAACCGCAGTGAGTTTGTATGGGAATGTTTATGTTTAATGTACTGTCTGTACTAAATGTACCCCTACCTCTTTTGATCCATGTTCAACAAACAAACAGCCAGATTTGGATTAAACTGGCTTTATATAGTCATGGTCCAAAGACTCCCAGAACATTTTCAACTTGAACACAACATCATTAAAAAGCTGTGGCTTCTGAGCCTGAGGAAGTATTTTACCTTACATTTTCAGCAGCAGGTTGTCTCAAAAAAATAACAGACTGATCGTTCAATCACAAGCTTCATGTTCAGAAAATTGAAGGGAAGAGAGACACCTTAAGAAGAAATAGAGGCACTTCAGCCCATTGACGGCCATTGTTAGTGAACACAATGCAGATATGTCTGTGTCTTTTGACCTAAGTAGGTTCGGTCAAACAAACAGTTTACATATTTTACAATTATTTCATCCAGTGCAATTACAGGGAGTTGGGATCTCACAACCTGGTGGTCTAAAAGCAAACATATGAGTATCACACAGCCTCCGCATCAGCCTAAGAATGTTCAAGTCACAGCGTTTTGTAAAATAAAAGGTTGTTATGTATCATAAAGTGTGGTTGTATCAGAATCAAATCCAGACAAGAGAGAAAAGTAAGATTTAAAAAAAGGTGAAATGAGACATTGGAGCAGAAACATTGATGTATAATGAATGAGTCCGATTTTCGTCTAATGCAGTCCATTCTGTCATTTCACAGGACACGTTGTTCAGTTAAGAAACTGAACGTCCGAGTTAAATACCGATGGATACATACCAAATGATGTACTGTTTCTAAGATTAATCACTGAGTAACCTTGCTTCAAAGCTTAATCTGGGATTAAGGTATAATGCCTGCTGCCAGTACATGACAGCTGTGCATGGGTTTCTGAGGCAATTTGAGGGTCTAAGACATTTTCTAACCACTGCAGGGAGAAATACAACTCCTCAGAAGCTTGTATTGTAAAGTGTGTGGGCCTAATAAAATAAAAAAAATAAAGGTGTAATCAGACAGAATATTTGAAAAAAACACCTGAGTTGAGTGCCTTTAAATTTGCTTTCAATACCCTGTATGTAGTGTTCTCAAAATATTATACTTATGTCCTTGAATAAATCTCTTCTAGAACACCAATTACTTTCTCTTTTTGAAGAATACGTGCTTAGTGTTACATTCTTATCGGATAAAATCCCAAAGTGAAGACATTTTCATAGATCAAAGCTGTTTTTACAGCTGTATGAAATCAATTTGCAAACATTAACTGGCTACCATGCTAAAAGCACCTGAGAAATTGTCCTTAAGGGCAAGAAGTGAGGATTCGGTGAATTTAAAAGCAAAAACATAATTTAAATTTTTACAGGGGGTATTAGAAAACACTTAATCTTTTGTTTATATATTTCCAAACCAGGAATGAGTTTTGCAATGTGAAGCAGCCAGGCTCCAGGAAATGCACACCTAAATGAATAACGCTGTCCCTTCTACTTATTCTTCACCTTCAATTTCTAAATGTGAAATAAATCGCCATTAACAACCCTTTGATGTTTTTACTTTTAATTCGAATAATGTTAGAAAGGTTTTTTTTTCTTTTCAAAATCAACATGCACAATTATTTATAACAATGGAATGCCAAAAAATAAACAATATACAGTCCCTGACAAAAGTCTTGTCGCTTATCTATTTTGTAGAGAAACACACTGCTATTAACCTGAATTTTAATTAATCAATCGGTGTAAGAAATAGCTCATATGAAAAGTAAAACCCTCCAAATGATGTTCAATGCACTGAAATAAATTAGTTTCACTAAAAAAAGATTATTATTTAAACAAGACAGAAAGGTCAAATTTGGCAAGACAAAAGTTTGTCGCTATACATAAATTGAACAAATTTACTAAATACTAAAATATGTCAGCAAATTAAATAGCGGTGCTGTGAGATTCAATTAATATCTTGTATGACTTGCATGAGCTTGAAGGACTGCATCCATGCGGTTTGGCAAGGATTCATGCAATGTATTGATGAAGTCATCAGGAATAGTAGGAAAGCAGTCCTGCATGCCTCCCAGAGTTCATCAATATTCTTTGGTTTGGTCTTCCATGCTTCCTTCATCCACCCCACATATGCTCACATGTCATGTCTGGTGACTGGGCCGGCCAATCCTGGAGCATCTTGATCTTCTTCGCCTTGAGGAACTTTGAAGTGGAGATGGAAGTATGCGATGGAGCACCATCCTGCTGCAGAATTGGCCTCTTTTATGGTTGGGAATATAAGAGGTAGCTAACATTTCTTGGTATTTGAGAATATTGATGTTGCCTTCCACCCTGCAGTTCTCTCGCACACCCCATACTGGATGTTACCCCAGACCATGATTTTTCCGCCACCAAACTTCACTGTTTTCTGGGTGATCTTGGATCCATGCGGGCTCCAGAAGGTCTCTGCAATATTTACGGCAACTGTGGTGTAATTCAACAGAAGATTAATCTGAAAAGTCCACTTTCTTCCACTTCTCCAGCGTCCATCCTTTTCGCAGGCTGTGGGCCTTGGCAAATGCCACACAGTTTTTCAATTGTCTTTTGTTATGTGTGGCCTTCTGGGCATGATCAACCATGGAGGCCATTCGAGACCGAATCCGAAAAACCGTTCTGGTTGACACAGGGACTTCAGGGGACCAGGTCTGTGGAGCTCTGCTGCAGTGGAAAGGGCTGGCCTTGGATTTTCGAGCCAACAAACGGGTGTCTCTCGAGCAGTTGTCTTGCGGGGTCTGCCTGACCTGGGCTTGTCAAAAACGTCTCTAGTGTCTTCAAACGTTTTTTTTAATCCTTTTTTTTCTAATTTCTCTAGTTTGTTTTGGTTGTATTTCTATAGATTCTGAAACCACATCTGAAATGGCATTCTGCATCACTTTTGATGTTATATGAAAGAGTATACTACTGCAGGCTATCTAGGAGAAAATGAAACATGCTGATGGTGTAAGTCTATGCCTTAAACCACCTATGGTTGATCTTTCAAAAGGTCAACGGCAACTAGTTCAAAGCTGCAAATCCCAGCAATGCGCCAGGGGGGAGAAGCACATAGTTGGGCGGCACCACCCTCCCCATAGGAAATCAATGGATCGGCCTGCGTAGTGCCGTTTTGCCGCCTAACATGTGAAGGCGGCTTTAGTGTTGTAACAGGTTGTATGATTGGTGTAAGGTAATTTTTAAAATTTTTAATGAGGACATGCATTTTCATTCAACATACTTTTTGTATTAAGTCAATTATACAATGCTTGCTTCTTTCTACATTATGTAAGAAAAGTTTTGTCAATAGCTCCAGAGTGTCCTTTCTCAAGTATGAACTCAGTTGGCTTAGAGGAAATTTGACTTTGTCAAATCTCACATGGGCCACATGTTAATGTTAGCTAGAGGCGGCAGAGCTGTTGATAAAGGAAGACCTGGGGAAGTTCTGGTTCTTACAGAGTTTGAATTTCTTAAAAAAAAGGAAAAAAGGAACTGTAAATGTAAACTCCAGTTCTCCACCCACAGATACAGGATAAATACTTCCCAGCATTCTTCAACAACAGAAACAACACACACACACACACAC
>NC_045745.1:23385707-23401556 GCF_008692095.1 Etheostoma spectabile | reverse complement strand
ACACACACACACACACACATGTTCTGCTTTACATGTCCTTTGTAAGAGACAAAAGCATTATAACGATGTCCACCCAAGTGAAGAATATTGTAAGTCAACAATGAACAGGCAAGATTTGTATGTCTATACATTTGTCAAACAAAGAATGACAGTAATACAGCTCAGCAGACTACTAGCCATGACCTTACCAGTGACGTTGAGGGAGATATGTGGTGATACAGTAATTAAACAGAGTAGACACAGTAGTCACACAGCATCTGTTACCACATCTAAATAAGCTGCAAACGTGTACACTTGTATTTAATATGCTTGTAAAACACAAAAAAATGTTGTTAAAACAACCAAAACTTATATTGGAAATGTGGCTAAAGAAGAAGGATGTCCCCTTTGGAAATGTTTTCAGTGGTCATTGGGCTTGTGCGTGGCAACAGGATGTCAGCCGATTCAAATAAAAAAAAATCATTTTTTTGAAAAGTTTTTTTATTATTTCCACATACCTTAAAGCTATGTTGTGTAAGAATTTCTCCCTTCTAGCGGTAAATTTGTATATGACAACCAACTAAATATTACTTTCTAGCCCCTCCCATTACGTTCACATTTTAACTCCTACAATGGCTGTATTATTGCAAGAAGTACAACTTTGTCCATGAGTGTTCCTTCAAGTGTAATAAATGTTTTACATTTTTGTTATATTGGTACCATTTCATTGCTAACATCAGCTATCGGGTTTCCAAACGAATGCAATCTAATATAAGTAAAGTATCATCATGATCCTCCATCTTCAACAGGCTTTCAAATCTGCCGGCAGTAGCGTGTAATCTCCCCCTGGCTTTCGTCATGGAGCCACTGAGTGTAAAAGCGCGAAACACGGAAGTACAGTATGTCCCTCTTTGGCTAGTGTAATTTAAAGATGGAGGCACAACATGTCAGAACATATACTGTACGAGCGAGTCGCTAGTTTGTATTGTAAATGGTTCTAAATGGCAGATTCTATGTCTAAGAGAATATGTTGATTAGTTGGTGGAAGCAATTACACATAAATGAGAACATATTTGTGAAAGAAAAAAGGGGATTTTGAGAATCAACATAAAACATTACATATTACATTATAAACATTACAAACTCCTACAGATTTACCCGATTGACTTCAAAATGGGTCAGTACAATCTAAATACCGTGGCAAAGCTAAATTGCGAAGATTTTCATTTTCCGCCATAAAGTGTGGGCTTGATAAGGTGTTGAATTTCCATGTCAAATTTCCATTTAACGCTGTGAAACAGGAAGTTCTTGCATTACTTTATAGCCATCAACCATCACTGCATTTTCTCACTTTGCAGTTTTTTTTCCTAAATGCTGTGCGTATGTTGTCAAATTGATTAAGACATTTCCTTAATGGGCTTTTGTTTTGCCTATTTGCATGTGTTTTCTTATTTTGCAGGGCTTTGAGCTCTCAGTGCCTCTGCATAGTATGCATGCAAATATCCATACCTACTGTAGCTGGAGGAAGAGGAGGAAAGTGAAGAGGGTGGAATAGCAGCAGTCATGACACAATGTCCTTTGGAATTACATCTGTAATGGACATTTCTGCACCTCATGATTTATGTCCAGTGCCGATGTTCATTGCCACTGCAAGACGTAGCAAACTTTAGATGTAGTGAGACCGAAAGTAAGGGTGAGAAAGTTAGGGTGGTGAATGGAAACTATAACAAACCCTGGCCAAGTCGTTTTTCTGACTGTACTATAAGCACTATCAACCATATTAGGTTTTATATCATAGTAAAGACCACCATTAAGTATATCCACTGTCTTATTCCAACCTGTACACACAGTACAATAAATTGCAATTCTTTCCCCGCAAACACATTTTGTCAATATTATAGTTGAATAAATTGGTTTGCTAATTTTATATCAGCCTTTATTTTGGAAAATGGGTTGACTCCAATTTTCTGCAAAGTGTTGAAGGTGCAGAAGCAATCAGAACTGTGAATATTTTCAATTTCTTATGTCTATGCTGCTATAGACAAAGATCCAAACTGATCACTTTTTCATTTATTGATGATGGGTTTTCTGAAATGAAACTTCTGTTTGTTTGAAAAGGAGGGCCCTGGCATCAATTATACATTGTTTTTCTCTTTTTATACACAGTTTTTCTTTACCCTGATGTAAATATTGGTCTTGATGGTTTTTATGTCTATTTGAGATGATCTTCTCCACTCCACACTGAAAACACTCCGTGGGTATCACCTGCAACTACCCACTGGAGGCATTTTTCTTCCCTGCACGATTACATCCTTCTTGGACATGAATGAATTTTTTACCATTCTTATACTTACCATGGATATTACTCCAACAATTTTGAATGTTTTTCTGATTGAAGTGCTGCTGTTTCTATATGTAGTCCTTGAACATTCAGAGAGTCAGCATCTACGGCAATCAGAAGTGTGGTTTCTTTGTTTTACTGCTGAGGTAAGTAAGGTATCAAGTTAGAGATATGCAGTGAACCTAATTTATATAAAGTTATTGTTGTAAATGGAATTCTCAAGGGATGTTGATTATGAATATTTATGTTCAACAGTTTGGCAATAGGCTTGAATTAAAGATAAAGATTAAGCTGCAATCAATATCATTGACATGAACCCAAGATCAAGGGAGCTGAATTATATTACTAAAAATAAAAAACAACCATCCAGACTAAAACCTAATAATTCATCAAATGCCTTTAGCTGTCTATAGCCAATGGCTTGCTTATAGCGAGTCTGACATCTGTGTTCTGATGTCAGTTACGCACAGTTATTGTTTGATGAGTTGTTTAATTAAACTAGGGGAACAGAATCCATATGTACATCTTGGATACACACACACACTCACACACACACACACACACACACACACACACACACACACTAATGCATGAACACCCCATGCGCATGAAGAACAGGATCAAAGGTGGTATCATTTTCTATACACAGAGGAAATAACAAAAGTTAATTCTACTAACCTTACAGAAGAATTGGCTTGCAGGAAGAGTCTCCCATTTCATTTTATTTTTAAAGGTTTTGACTTTTTTCCCCATTCTCCCCTGTAACAAATCTATTGCATGGAAATTAATTAGTGAAAAAGCTAGTTGTCACACTTCACAGGTGGGTCACCTGTTAATCTAACTCTAAATAAATCCAGCCTCCACTGCTAGATGTAATGGAAGACTTGTCTGTGTTTTACTCAAGCTGTTCACATCGACGTCGAAATCCTGAACCTTTGAGTGGGGCTTACGAACAGTTACCTTTGCTTATACTCACCTCAGTTGAGTAGCACACAGAAATGGGCTCCTGTTATCATTATTAAAAAGGAAACTATATTTAAACTGTTAATCCATACTGTTAGCTAACTATTACTTCTGTTTACCATACCTTAAGTTACTATTTTAGCTTTTCTACTTGGATGCTAACTATTGTAGTGCAACACATGGTGTTAATGTGTTACATCTTGGCTGCTTTCTGATTATTGTCTAATTACTAAACTCTAGCATTAATGAAAAACCATATTTGGCTGTTTATACACACATGTAGTTATATTTTTAAAATCCAATCCCAATTTCCATTTAATATTGAGTTTAGAATAGTTAATTAGTTTATCCTTTTACGTATGGTAACTGCGCCCATGTCCCCTGGGGTATAATGATAACTAGTCCTTGTTTGGAATCACTATAATTCAATTTTACTTTTGTGCCATTCAAAAACCAACAGAAAAAACTTGTTTTTTAGAAGGAATGCACGTACAGTCTTTGATGGCAACACGCTCTTGTATGAAGGTGAAATGGAGTGGGACAAAATTGCATTTGGGTGGCTTTCATGTTGTACTTTCCAATTATTTAATACAACAATAAGATCTTGCGAAGTATAGCAAAAGCATTCTTTGATTTATTATTATGGAAAGAGTAACACACACAGCATATGGTCTGTCCCCGGTGACTAAGTGGATACTTTTATTTTGACAAGATCTGATTAAGGCGAGGTGAAACATAGGGTGTAAGGGGATGAGTCTATTCAGTACAACAGATTGTTTGTGGGGTAAACCATGTTTACATGTCATATGAGGACACCTATAAACACAGCTCTTTGTGCCACTAAATAATAAGCAACATCAACTTATCTATTGAACAGGAGAGAAAAGCTGAACATCTGAGGGAAGTTCACAGGGATTTTCAGTATTATTGGTTGCTGGACTTCAAAGTGTGTGCTCATCAGATTGCCTGTTCTTTGTTATGTGGGTTTGGATAATGGCTGGTGTTCACTTGTGATTTAGTGCGGCCAGGTCAGGACTCTGTCCAGGCAGTGCATTGCTGGCCCTAATCAGACAGCCTGCCGGACCTCCTTTCTGAATCAGTTAACCAGTTAGATAACTTTCTTCTCTGGCTAACCAGTTAAGCAGCTTGTCCTTTCTCCTCCTGTTTTAGCCAGTCAACCAAACTTAAAGCAAAGTCTTTACTGTTAGGGAAGCTCATCAAGACAATGTAGCACACCTCCTTTTCCCAAACTTCTTATAGGTAGGCCCCCCCTTTTTTCTGCCAGAGAAAACCCTTGAGACAGATTGAGTCACTAGGATTACTGAGAATGAACATCAACACATGCCACCAGGTTACTCAGTGAAATTACACTCAACTTCAACTTTATTTGTGTCACTGAAGGGCGATTAGGGGTGCAGCAAGTACAAACACATACAAGACAAGTAAATACATACAAGTTCTATACACAGTTCAACTGCTATTTGGCAATAAAAAATTATGGCAGATTATTCTGGAACCAGTCAACATTTGGTATTAATTTATGTCCAGGAAATATGACTTTGCAATCAACCCAACATCATGAATATGGCCTATTGTCACATAATCAACATAGATACAATATTGTACAACAGGAGCACAAACACCTGCACATCCAACCGATCTTTGTGCTCATCAACCATTAGCAAATACTGTGAAAATGGCTGTGAATCATTGAAATTTGACTCAACAAAAGTCAGCCATTAACGCGAGTCTGAGTACAATATGGATGGTCATTTGAAATTCAACATTACGCCAATACAGCAAGTGGATTTGAACTCACTGCTGATGAATAACCTGAAGGTGGATGGAAGTGGAACTTTGCTACTGTAACACTAAATCCTGTCTATCGCCAATATTCATTTCTGTGTAAAAAGACACGTTTTTATTATTTTGCATATCCGTTCAGTATTATCAGATGAAGACAATTAAATTATACATGGTACATACTGCACACCGTAATGTTGGTGCACATTTATTGTATTCGGTTTTTATTTACGTTTTACAAAACGTCCCAATTTTATTGGAATTGGGGTTTGTACAAAAGTAACATAGTTTGTTTGTAACCAGTCTGGATCCTAATCTGTCACTTATTTCTGGTTCTATCTAGGAAAGACAAACACATGGAACATTATTCATGTGTGCATGAAGTTTGCATCACTCTGTTAATGATTTATGTTTTACGAAGCCACACACCCAAGGAAAACGTTAATCAGATGGCAAGAGAGGCAGAAGACTGAGCTAGATTGAAAGATGAAGTGAGAGATGTAATTCAGTGCTGTCACCGCTGTTAAATTCACTTGAAAGCAGACCCACTAGACAAACCTCCAGAATTATCTGAACAAGTCAGTGTCTTTTGGCAGCAGTAGGAAGGTTAAAGTGTTTACAATATGAAATAAATGACTGGCATACAATATATATAAAGAAAAGTGTTAAAAAAGTTACAGGCCTAAACTTTAATTAAGACCCAAGCATACAAATGCTTCACTGGAGGTAAAATTAGGTAACAGGAAACATATTCTGTAAATGGATTAGGAAGCTAATGATTTGTTGGAAGAATTACAGAGAGTTCAATGGGCAGTGTGTAATTCATAACTTTTGTCATTACCAGAATGGATTATTTCACTATAAGCACTCAACTGACTATAACAACTGGATTTAAATGTTTTGATGGCCAAGTCATATTATGAAAAATTGTTCAGAGTGTCATGCAATCAATAACTACACTGGTTGAGAAATATAATTCTGTTTCTTACTTCATTGATCTTTAGTAACTATTCTCATTGTGTCTGCACCATTTTCCTTGACAGTCTTATGGAGCGCTCTCCCTCTGTTCAACTTGAATAACTCACATCCATATTTCCATTTTATGAGAGGAGCTGTAATGAACAGATCTCAGATTACTGTTTGATGCTGTCTTTAATCCTTCCAGTCAGGCAACTGAGACACCTTCTGCAATGCCTCCGCTGAGCAGATTTGGATCAGGAGAGCTGGGACTGCCTGCCAATCAGCACAGTGAGTGTTTAGCATGTGAACATTCAAATGCATTGAGGAAATAGCTTATTAACCAAACTATATGTATCTGTACGGCACCATGAAATGTGGTTTGCAAACAGTTTTATAAAAAAGGTACTGTGGCAACTTCAGTAATGTTTGACAGTGAAATGCATCAAGAGTCTCACAGTTAATCAGTGACACAAACAGAATGGAGAGAAATCCATCATCCTTTTCTCAAGTATTTTCAAATGCAGGCCATGCAGATGTCAAAATTGTCTCATAAATCTACATACATCCCACTGGTACTCAGCATGTCTGCATAGTTAATACAAAATGAACAATGTCTCATTATTCACTTTGAATTGACTGAATAATTGGCATGGATCGCTGGTAAGAAGCAGCAGCCACAATCAAGAATGCAATAATTGACCCTGAACATAACACTAGAATGAATAGTAACATTTATTTTAAAATACCCTACTAATAATAATAATCAAATAAACATTTGACAAGTTATTATGTAGCCGTTACATTAACTATAGTTAACAAGATATATGACCTAGCCTATTTGTATCATTTCAATTAATGAACTATCAAGAATTCGCAAAGCCCGCCATTGACATTAACTGTTGTGTGCTGACCAATACATATAATTCATACATTATCATATATAATTATATTCATATTGGGTATCAAACCGGGAAGAGAAATTATGACTCATTTTATTTTGAGTACTCCTTGAGAATTCCTCCTCAAATGTGATAATATATAAGTATATTAATCAGACGGCACATGGCTGTCAGGTTACAAAAAAAAGAATTTTGAAAGTCAAGGCAAACATTTTTTTCTCATAATTAAGCTAATCTTTCTTTTTTAACTTTTAAAGTGTATGTGATATATAATTATATATACGTATATGTGTTTTACTGCTTTTGAATAGTGTATAGTGGAAACTGCAGCCATTTGATATATTGACCATTAAACTAGATGCCTGTTGCAGCACTAACGTTATCCATTACTGGCTAATTTATACCAGGTGGCTGCATAAGATCTGACACATACTTTCTTCTCTTTATGTCTTTTGTGAGAATATATTGTTACAATGAAAGTGAGAAAGGGAAAGATAGTGAGAACAATGAGAGTGAAAAAAAGATTCAGAACCAAGGCATTTCAATAACAAAACTACTAAATGGAAGTTGTATGAGTCCTTGTTGACATGGTGATGAATTTAAAAAAAATGATGTACTTCTATGGGACCATAGCAAGCTGCTGAAAAAAGCAAAGTAATGTCCGTCAAATCGGGAGCTTCATGGAAATCCTAAATGCCTTTCAAATTTACTGTTTAAAAATATATCATCGTGGAGTTCAGTTTGAAAGGGCAGGGTCTAAATTATAGCCTTTCCAAACAATTACTTCTTTTATTCTTCTATTTAAGATGAAGTTGATCATCTGGGCTTAAAATACCCAAACTCTTAAAATTGAATTCACTGCTAACAAAAGTATTTCAATAAATTCTCAGATATATACATTATACTATATACATTATACTATGTATTTCATATATTGGAGAATATATTGTCACTCACTTGCACTGGTATATTTGTTGTAACATACTGTATCTTACTAATATAAGCTGCTGATGTGGATTTGACGTTGGATTTTTATGGATTAAGGTAATACTTTACACATAGCCCCTAAACGTCAATACAACAAAGAATAATTAAGTAAGAGCATCCAGTTTAAATGTTACACGCCAAGTAAATTTTGGCTTTTTACCCTAATTCACATGCAAATTTCATAATAAAATGGGCTTGCATGAGAGCCACAGTGCTAGATGTAACAAAGTGACCTTAAAATGAATCATATATAGTACAAACAAATTTAATACAAATACTAAAACACAGGAGAAAGGCACAAATGGCTTAGCAAAAGTGTATTTTAGAAGTAAAAGAAGAGAATTTAGGGGTGGAGAGGGGGTGTGAAGTGAGAGAAACTTTCATTTTACAGTGAATAGAAAATGTAAAGCTGAAGCACTGAAGCTAGAAATCCTCAAACCAAAACTATGTGAAAAGAGAGGAAATCAATTTTGGGAACTGTAAATCAAGTGGAATAACTTAGTTGAACATACAGTTGTTTTAACACCGATTGTGAACATTTAAACAATGATTTTACTCTTTATGTATTGAGTGAGGGGTGTGAGCGCATATTTATGGGTGGGATTTGGACAATAATCAAAGATACTGTTTTGTTTTCACACACAACACCCATTAATCCATTGTCTAAAGCACGCAAGGCTTGAGCCCATCATGATTTGAGTTTCCACTCCATCACGGACAAATACATTCACATTCACAATCACACCTTCAATTTAGAGCTTCCATCTCACCGACCTGCATGTGTTAGTGGACATGGGGGAGGGATATGGTGCACCTGCTCACAGACACAGGAAAAACAGGCAGACTACACCAGCAATGCTAAAACTGAAAGTGTTTATTGATGGATACATAGTATTGTAGATATTGGTGGAATTTTCTTTTTTTTGACATAAACATTACTATGGAATCATTAATAAAAAAAGAACAGTCTCAACAATGGACTGCCTTCTCTGTGAATGGCTCAGTGTGAATGAAAAAGGATATTTCTGGGACTTATGTCAAGCAGTAACATTGTTTTAAATAGTTCAGACCACTTTCTTTAGAGTATTCTGCTGCAATAAAATAGAAAATTAACAGTATATACAGTATATTCACTGCTGAACACTCAGCCAGATGCTGAGGAACATGATGGATTGGCTGCCTTATAGTTTCCGTTTCTTTAGGCCTGTTTTTATTTTGTTACAGCGTCTGTTGTCGTGACAACCATAGTCTTCAGGCTCCCTTGGTCCTCATCAAATGCAGACAGCTGACTCCTGTAAGAGTCAAGTCAGTATAGTTCTACCAGCTGCAAAGAACAGTAATGGAAAGTGTTTGAAGTGGAGCAGTCATTGCCATTTTTCACAGTTTTTTGGCAGCAGGACAAAAGCTGTATTCTGGATAAGACAGTTAAAAATCATTAGTTTTGAATCTGTCTGCAGGCAGTGCTGTGAATTCTGGCTCCTGGAAAATCGACCAAGCCAATTCTCTGAAAAAAAAAAAGAAAAAAAAAAAACTAAGAAAGAAAAGGGTTTACAGATTATTTTATATGTTGGGAGACATCAACTAGAGAAAAATGTGGGAGAATTATTTGCTGATCTATTGAACTTGTTTCAACTTGTTTCCTACCATGTGGCGGCCACTTACTTTTAGATATTGCAGCAGGAGAAGGCTTTTTTAGATGGGGTGTTTGTAAAGAACGGAGTATGGCAACAATGAATAGTGGAACAAAGTTATTGTACTTGAAAGCCTTAGTAATCACTTTGATATCAGTTGACCTCCTCATCTGTGGCCGCATATTGTGTCACCTGTGTGTCACAGTTTGCAAGATCATGTTTTAAAAAAAAACAGTAAATATGTATGAAGCTGTAACAGTTATAGCGGAATGTACATTTAAAAAAAACCCTTGTTAAATGTTTGTAGTTTGTTATAACACAATCTCCCCATTAAAGCACTGACTTGTGCACTGATTTTGACTATGGGGATGAGCCAAGACCACCATCTGGATATCTCCTCTTGCAATTATTTATCATGAGCAAAGCAGTAATTTACCTCAACCACATCCCCCTTTCTTAATAATTATCCTTTCCTGCATTGCTGGATCTCCCCCAGCCACTTGCCCGTGTCCTGGTTCCTGCTACAGTTCAATCTGCATTTACTTTTTACACACACACACACACACACACACAGGTATGTTTATTATGTGTGTATTATATGACTAAGTCAATATAAAGAAACTGCTAAAACTCTATCATAGGCTGATGATTTGACATTTGTTTAATCAATCAGTCAATTTAATTAAAGTTTTAAGGATTAACAAGAGTACAAAATTCACAATTCAAGATGTATCTTTTCACATTGCAGCAAGCATGCATAATGTGACCCAATTTATTCCCTTTAAACTCTGCAAGCTGCTTAACTAATTCAAATCTGCACCTTTTCACCAACACAGGGCAGCAGTATGCTTTCCCTTCAAACTATCCATCCATCTCCCCTATGCGTATATAAAAACTCTCGTGCTCCAATTCAACCTAATTCTGAGCCTTAAGAGGCTCATCTAGGAAATCTTCAATTAAAATACCCTTTAAAAAGTCTAGAATCCTGGTCTACGATGAGACATGTGTTGGGTTTTATTACATTGCGTGCTTTTACAAAAACTTTTTTACCACTTACAGTACTTAGGGATGAAATATGTTTAATAAGAAAGCAACAAATCTTTCAGAGACTGCTGATTTCACAAATGCATTATTGAGCAAATATCAAGTATGATATATCAATTTATTTTACATAACATGGTGTTTCAGTAGAACTGTACACATAATGCATAATATTTTTACACACAGTTCATTGTTGATGAGACTCAGTGTCACAACTAAGCCTTTTGAATGTAGAAATTTCAAAGTCCATTACATTCCACAGATTTCCATTTGGTTACGCAGACCATCCTCTGGGCGTTGTGACCTTCACCTGTTAGGGAACTCTTGTAAATGAGCATCACCTCATAAACAACATCAGACATGCATGCACATTGACATACTTATCAAGACACGAGTAGTCGACTGGCTAAAAGCGCAAAGTTCAGTGAGTAATATCTAATCTCCCTCATGTTATAAAAAATATTTTTTAATTGTTTAATTTGGCGCCTCTTTAAACACAAAAAACATTACAGCTTGAACAGGAATTCTTATGAACATGCCTCAAAGAATTCAGGCCGCGAGCAAACAGATATCTGACCTACGTCCAACGAATTGCAGCCAAATGAATTGCCACTGAGAATATAGATTTATCAGGTGAAAGTGATTTGTGCTTTGCAATAGCTGTTTCATTCACGTTTTCATAGTCACAGTATTAAATGTATCAATTGTTTTCCTGTCTGTAATGTCTAGTCGGTGCATAAACGGCTACGTTTCTGTGGTTTGTCATCAGTGCATTGAATTATGTTCCCAGGTCCTGTAATTTTATTTTTATCTAAGTGAGGGTACCTTGCACATAATTTGATCAGTGTTGCATCCTTTTCTGCCTTTAGCTGTCAGCTGATGTGGTCATGCTGTTACATAACCCATTAATGACACAAAGGAAACTAAACTGGCTACTGAGAATGTCCAGATGAAAATAAAGGAACAGAACAGTGAGGATTAAGGGTACTTCTAGTCTGAATTGTGCCATGAGCAGTATATTTAAATCATATGTTATATCTGCTTATGAGGTTGCCAGATTTCTGCATAGCAGACAATGACACTGGTCAAAAAGCATTGTTGTGTTGTATTTAAAATCCTACCAAGGCCTAAAATAACCAACAGCCTAAATTAGCACATCACTGTATGTGATCAAATTTGATTTAGGAATTTCTTGTGATCTATGGACCTTAATGGATCTATTAAAAACTGGATCATAAAAATAAGCTAAATGAAGCAACTGTGTTAACAGAAGCTATGGAATTTAGGTTGTTTTCAAATGCAAAACGGTTACTTATGCTCATGCTACTTTTCACGGAAGCCTGTTTTAGGAAAACTTCAACCCTGCATGAAAAAAACCTCACAATCATTAGTAGCACATAGAGACCCTAGCTGTTATCTTCCAATGTAAAACACTGTGATGACTTTCACTTCTAGGCTTACAATATTGTGACTCAGAACTTAAAACCTTTTCGCCTCATTTACAATAATATACAGCACAAGTGTTGCTTCAGTTTTGAGAAACTAGCTTCACATTAATAAATAGTGTTTTTAACCTTTTGTTTTAATACCAGGTGATCAATTTTGATTACGATTCATCATAGGATTTGTAAGACTAAATAATTACCTCATTATTCTGAGTTAAAGCCCAGTGAGAAATTGCTGCAGGGTGGTTAGTTTAAAAAAACATGGAGTAAAAGGCCCAAAGATAGGCTGCCGACAATGAGCATAAAGGAAAGATAAATGAACATAGCTACATACTGTGGCTGTAGGGTGAATAGAAAGAAAACACAAAGGAAAAAAAAGATAATATTTGTTCTCTTCTACTGCAAATTGAGTCTCCTGCCTGAGGCCTGCATGTAAACTTCTGCACGATGCTGAAGAGAAAATGTATAGACTACTGGCCTGAATGTGTAAAAAGAAGCATTTTGAAGGTTTGCTGAATGGGTTCGTTTTTAATACAAAATATGCCACTTGCCACTTGCTATAGAATTAAAAATTTGACACTATTGTTGTAACTATAAGGAGGTATTTTTGAATGAAAAGCAAGACCTTATAGACCCAAGGTGTTTGAGAGATTTCCCCCCCAGCAATAACTCAACAAAATGTTTGTACAACTAATGCTCTTCAGCTGTTCCCGATTCTTTGGTTTAAATTGATTCAAAAGCTTTGCTTAACTCCAAGTGCATATTAAACACTCTTCAGATGTTAAAGCATTGGTTTTCTCTCTACCATAACGACATCATTTTTTTTTTAGTTTACATTATGTTGTTGCTCAGCTCTCCATTCCCTGCAGCGACCTGGACACCGCTCCTGTTCCCGAGTAGTGGAGTGACCTTCTCACCTCTCTTGTCAGTGCAGCATAGTCACTCCCTATATTGATGTGAATCCAATCTCTTTAACAAAAACCTTTGCTATTACTCTTTTCTACCCTCCTCTGCACTGCAAGTGTTGTTGTTAGTTTCCACATATCCTTCCTTAGCTTGCATCTGTTTTGGCCCATTTTTATGGCACAACTTCGAGCTTTGCATCTGTCATTCTTGATCTATAGTTTTGCACAGTTTTACCCTGTAATACAAAATGCTAATGAATTTAAATAAAAATAAAAAAATGAAAACATTACAATTATTATGAAGACCTTGTTTTGCCATTCTTCAATGTTTGATTTATGCAATTAGAAGTTGATTTCATCACTCCACAATGAAAAACACATGTATTTGTAGTGATGACATGTACATGCTTAAGCAAGTGGTTGTTTTAGATGCACTTTACTGTATTATAATTAAATGGATATAAAGGTTAGACATGACCTGGTAATTAACTGTTAACTGTTGGGGCTTATTTAGCTTCAGATTATATAAAGGCTATAAAAACACATTTCGAATACATCGTCAATAACAATACACCACAGTTAAAAAACACACTGACAGTAATGTACAAAATATCCATTTGAAATGTCTTCAGACTCCCTTATATGGCAGCTTATAACCTGCAAATGTTTTAGAGACAACTTTGTAGCACAACAAAATATTCAGTATAGGCACCCTGAGATGGTAATACAGATGAGCTGTACCTTCTCAACGATCTACATCTTTCGATACACTATTCAATCAAGAGGCAATGGATGTCACTCTTCTGTCAAGAAATATGACAAAGTGACAGTACAACTCCTATGTACACTTTTGTTTTTTCCACATTGAAATCATCAGAATTAGTTCCTTGTGAATTTTATTTTTTTTATTAGAAAATAAATTAACTACGAAGAACCATGAAATGAAAAGCTAACATTTTGCATAAGTATTTCAGACTAAAGAATAAAAATGATGCAGCAATGCATCAGACTGCCACATCCTCCATATGATGTGGAAGGCAGAGGAACATGAGCCGCTTCTATATTGCTTGCTACATATTCAGTAAATGTATATATCTGCTTCCTTTTTTCTGGCTGGCGGCTTTCTGAAATTTTGTGTATCTCAATCCTTTTGTTGGCCTGCTGTGTGGCCTGGGGAGCAGCATCATTTTACAGTGAATTGGTAGGATATGGTGCTATGCTAAGATGAGGGACTATCTCAGTTAACTGGATGGGATTTTTACATGCAATTCATTTTGGATCGGGATGACCACTGTGTTTTGAATCTCATAGCAAAGTGTAGTGTTCATAAAAAAATCATTCATGCTGTTGCACGTAGCTACTTTTTGAAATTGAACAACGTATTCCATTGGGATTTTGTTAATATGTTGTGCTCTTGCTGTTTAAAGTCTGACTGCCATGCTGTCCTGCATTGTGGGTATTATCCAGTGGTGGAAGAAGTACTTAAGTTAAAGTATAAAAGTATCAGTATCAAAATATACTTAAAGTACCTTAAAATTTAACTTAACTATATGTTATTTGAGTAAATTTACTTACTTTCCACCACTGGTGTCAAATTGTGCCCTCCATTGTAGATTTACAGGGGATTAACATATATTTAGTTTCCCTGGCTGGGTAGCCATGTTTACACAGTTTTATATTTTTGATGCAAACTATTATTGTTTAAATATTGTTCATATATTGTATTTCATAAATAGTTTTTTTGAAGATGGTTTATTGCCAACTAAGTAACACTTAGGAAAGAATTTACCTTAGTGGTTGGTGCATACAAAAAAAAATGTATTGAACATTAATATGAAATAAACAATAAGTGTAATCCTAGAGATTGTTTTGTTAAACTTCATAATAACCATTAGTAGTGAATGGTAAATTGATAGTTAATTTAACTGTAGCAAATGCACTCATATAGCAGACAATTTGAAAAATAGTCAACATTATTCAATTGAAAACAAATGGAATATTTTGGGAAAAAATGTTTTTAAGATTAACTTCTATATCAAATTAACATTTAGCCCTCCAGGGAATAGGCTTCTTATGTGTTTCTTACATTGTTTTTGCTCAAAGTAAGAAACATTTTGGATTCAAAAGATAATTTCAAGTGAGGCTTTACATGGAATCTACAGTGACTTATCCTACAATTTGGTATTGCAATAAGTTACATAATGGTCAAACCGCAGGATCTGAGAAGTATTAGTAGTAGTACGGTGATGGATACAGCAACTTGGGTAGATATGTAGGTGTCCTCCACCTGCTACATCACATACACTATTTGTTTTGGAACTTTAAAAAAAACAAAATCTGCATTTTTAATTGGCACTTTTTACATAGTGTGGTGCTAGTTGTGTGCAATAATTGCTTTGAGTTAATTTCCTGAATTTGTGTATCATGTTCATTACTAAGTTTTTGTTGGTCGTTCTTTGTGGTGCAAGAAAGTCAGACCAGGCAGCATGAAGTAATATGCTACTGCCACATTACTGTCACCATGTCAAACCCAACAAACTGATCTTATACATTATAGACAGACTGACATCATCTCATCTAGCATTTAGGTGAGGCGAGTTGTACAATTTGAGGCTTTTAAAAATTACTAAAGAGAGGTGTATGTTTACCAGTGGTTACCCTGTTTTGTGAAATATGTCAAAGATTCTACAGCAGTAGATATTAAGGATATTACATTTTTTATGAAATGTTAATGCACTATTCAGATGGTTTGTAGAGTACAAGCAAGGGGAAACTGCAATGCATGGCTCTCCCAGGACACAACTCACATCTTAAAGGTCCCATGGCATGAAAATTCAACTTTATGAGTTTTTTTTAACATTAATATGCATTCCCCCAGCCTGCCTATGGTCCCCC
>NC_045745.1:23381452-23385694 GCF_008692095.1 Etheostoma spectabile | reverse complement strand
GGTGATAGGTGTAAACCGAGCCCTGGGTATCCTGCTCTGCCTTTGAGAAAATGAAAGCAAGGTTAAATCAACTTTCTCTGCTTTGCCCACCCAGAGAATTTGGCCGGCCCATGAGTAAGAAAGAGACATCATGGTTTTCAAACAAGCAAAGTGGCAGTTGGCCAAGGCCACACCCCCGCCCTCCGCCTTTGGTTAATAATCACAGAGGAAACTTGGCCTTAATTAGCACTATAGCAAAGTTCTTTAATGAAACACCTAAATGATGAACTTTCAAGAATTTATATTAATTATATAATTCTTCACAACTTTAAAAATTATTTAAAAAAACTTCTCCACAGATGTAAAAACCTGTCCCCTGTTCTGTTCAATGTCATTGAACAGAAAACCAAGCCATATATTCCAGCTTCATCCTTTACTTGATACTCTTTAGCTGCACAACTGAGGGGATGTCGCATAAAAACAGGAATTAACCGGCTCAAGGATTTCAGATTTCATTCTTTGTTTGTGCGATCTCTGACGGAATCGTTGTTGTTGAGTGGCGGAGGCGGCGATTGCTTGCTCCTCATGCTCCTGGCATCTGTGGCGGCTCGGGAAGTCTCTGTCACAAAAAGCCGAGTCATCCAAACGGAAGTGACTATACGTTTGTACTCATTTCTGAAATTCCTGTTGAGTAAGCCATAAATGATGGCATTCAGACAGCTATTGAAGTAGGCCATGAAGTAGCTGACCACGAAAAGCCACTCAGGGATTTGGTGAGCCACACGGGACGGATCTATGGCCACAGCCAAGCCAATCAGGTTAAGTGGAGCCCAGCAGATGGCAAACAGCACAAAGACCACAAACATGGTGAGGAAATTCCGCAAGTCACTTGGTCTGAGGCGAAGGCTTTCCTCTGTTTTCACCTTACGTCGCACCTGGACATGATGAAAACACATAAGATAGGAATTAGACTGTTATTAAGGCCATAAAGCTACTGTTGCTATCTTCCTCTCTATGTTACACACATCAAAACACACAAAAGCCGACAGACACCCACACAGATATCCACACATACAACCACTCAAGTGATCTCATCCATTTATCTGCTTGTCAAACATGATATGCCACGACTTTGCCACATTGTTGCTGTGTTTAGAGTTTGTTTTAAATCTACACTTGTAGTAGTCCAGTTAAGGGTCAATGGAAAAGGTCAAAATTTCAAAACTTGGAGTGACCATATTCTTTACATTACAAATCCAATTAGGTTGAACCCTAGAAGGCTAATGGCTTATCATTGTTTGTCCCAAGGGGTGCCTGTGTTATTTACAACTGATGGCATGTTTACGGGTTTATTTGGTTAGTGTTATTAGCCTCCTCGTTAAAACCTATTGTGTGCCTGTATAGACGTAAATAACCGTGTAGAGAAGCAGGAGACTGACCTGAATCACAAGTACCCAGATGCGTAGATAACAGAAGGTAACCACGGCAATGGGAACCAAGAAGTGAACCACCACTACTGCCACTGTGTAGGAACTGCTGACATTCTGGGCGAAGGTACAGGAGTAGACCCGCGGGTCATAGCGCAGGGAGCCAACGAAGAAATTGGGGATAATGGCCAATACTGTGAGCACCCAAATTAAGGCAACAAACAGCAGAGTGTTGCGATAGCTGTACAGACGACTGTAGGAGAAGGAGTGACAGATGTAGCAATATCTGTTCACTGCAATCCCAGTGATGTTGAAAATGGAACCAATGACACTGAGCCCCATAAGAAAACCGCTGACCTGAACAGAAAGAAAGAAAGTGAAGGAGTTGTGTCAGGGTTTACTGGCATTGTGTTGTTCATAAATTGAAACGTGGTAACTGATGTGGCCTTACCATGCATTGTGTGTTTCCCAGTGCCCATCCGTCATGGAAGAGAGCATAGAGAACCAAGGGGTACGGGTAGAAGGCTACCACAAGGTCAGCAAAGGCCAAACTCACCACAAACACATTACCTAGAGAAGAAGACATGGGGGAGACAGTCTCTTACTGTAACTTGCTCTCTGATTGTGAGATGAGTCACATCCTTTATTATGTAGGACACACCATACATATGTTTTTCTATTAACACTGGATTCACCTTCTAATTTGGGTGAATGTTTGACCCCTCATCTTCGCACAATTAATTTGCCTGCATATGCTCAGACAATAAGGATAAGTACATTCAACCCTGTTGACTCACTCCGATAGAAGGCGTAATTTCTCTCCAGTATTCACCTTGTTTCTATAGTACAGTCGCATTCCTTTGTGAAGCTTGTCGACACACACAAGCTTCTGCAACACTGGGTTTTATCTATCGGATCCCCCAGCCTAATCCAAACATTGGTCTAAACTCCACAAAATTCAGTGGGTACGTCAAATAAATGAAGCATTGCTTTAGTTCAGGCAGTTTGGGCTAATTGGCAATCAGACTTTTATTTCTTGGGTGTATTTTTCCACCTTTAAGCACAGGACAGGGCCACTAGGTGAGAGACATGCAGGAAATCGTCACAGGTCGAACTTGAACCCTGGACCTCTGCGTCCAGGCAGAGGTCCAGGGTATACGTGCGCCTGCTCTACAACTGTGCCAACCCAACCACGGCAATCAGTCTTTTCATTCATGCTTCACCATTAGTGGCTTATTCATCAGCTACTTAGGCTTTCAGCTGGCAAGTAACAGCCATCATATTCATCCAAAACAGCAAATATAACCTGAAACTTCTTGCTTTCCTAATACGCTCATGCAAGTGCCACAGCTCCCTCCACCACCCTAACCTCCACTGTATGTGTGAAGCTTTTGGTACTGTTAACTTTACTAACATCTTTCGTTCATAGCTCTCCCTGCAGAATTAGCATTGCTTTTTAGATTTTTTGAGAGCTTTGAGGTGCTGTACTTGATGTAAGATTCTGCTATATTTTAGACTTTCAGGTTTTTTAGAAACAACACAAATGCTGTCAAAAGTTCATGGTGCAAAGTGCACCAGAGATTTATTTATAGCTATAAAAGCACCTTCTACACTTTTCTTTTTGTAACTACTGTATGCACACATGTGGCTTTGGTGTGTGGCTGTCAACCTAGAACTGTCACTATGTACCCATGACACATAAAGTGGAGCCAACAATTCAGCACCTCCTGTTCAGTATCAGAACATCAGGTCTCTCCCTTGTGGAAAAACAAAAGGTGTCTATGCTATAAGACACTGGACCCTCTGCGTATGATAGAAAAAAACAGAGGAGATTTGACTTGTCATGACAGAACTCAGGCCCACTTCAACTGATGCGTTAAAATCGTACAAATTGTCCAACTACTCTTCTTCAAATACATGACCAAATGCACTTGTTATAAGAGAAAAATAAATAGAAATGTGCCTCTTTTATGATTTTCAACAATTACGATCCATGTCCCAACACGTTTTGGGGAAGAACAACATATACGCTACTGTATAAAACTAGGAGAAAAATGTTTTTTTCAATACAGTATATTGTAACACCCCCAACACTATATGATATGTTTTCTTATTTAATATGTACAAGCTAGTTTAAAATAATTAGCATTGGATTTGGTTTTGAATCAAAAATATTAGACACATTTAAATTATAAAGCAGATGATGGCTCTAGATGAATAATTAGGGGTTGCCAATGGTTTTTCTAATTCATCCTGTGGGTGACAGAAATGTGTGAAACCAATTCCACCTTTCATGGAAATCCATCCAATATTTTTTGAGACATTTCATAAAAAATTACAAATCTGAATCTCATGGTGGCGCTAACGGACAGATCGGGACATAATCAAAGTCAGAGGGATCTGTCCTCTGGGGACCATGAATAATTGTAGCAAATTTCATGGCAATCCATCTCCGAGTTGTTGAGATATTTCAGTCTGGACCAAAGTAATGGAGCGATCAACCAGCTGACAGAGCAGCATTGTCATCCTTAAAACATACAACACAGGAAAACATGAAAGCATGTCTCCTTCAAATACACAAACAATACATTCAATGTATACAGCTAGGAATGGTCTTATTGCACATTTTCATTAAAATATGGGATTAAGAGTAAATATTTGCTCAAAACATCAGTGATTGAGAACACATGACAGACTCAATTTTACCAGGGAATGCCAGCATCAGCGTAATTATCACTTAATGCAATTACCACATATAGCTCAGCATGTTAAATGTAGATTGAATTGTAGCAGGTGGCAGGAGTGTGTGCGTGTGTGTGTGTGTGTGTGTGTGTGT
>NC_045745.1:23381280-23381442 GCF_008692095.1 Etheostoma spectabile | reverse complement strand
GTCTGTCTGTCTGTCTGTCTGTCTGTTTTACAGTAGATCACTTTAAATACAAAATGAAAAAAAAGATTATATATACACGTATATACAGTATATATATATATTGTCACATTTTTGACGTTTTTACCTCTATATAACACTAACTTATTAACTTTAGTTTTACAG
>NC_045745.1:23380943-23381270 GCF_008692095.1 Etheostoma spectabile | reverse complement strand
AATTTATGTTCAATAAACCTCATTTATAGGATATTAAACCTAATGTTTGAGTTTAAAAGCCGAAATTAGGAATTATCTAGACTAAAATTAAAGGAATATAAGTTGATGGATAATCACAGACTGGAGAATATTTGAGAGAGAACTTTTACTCAATACTATTTCAAAACCACTTCAATGTTTTTTCAAAATGCTATAAAATTGAATAAGACACCCGGAAATTAATGAAAGTAGAGATTTTTACTTGCCAAAGAGTGTTGTGGGGAATCAATCAAGTTATTTGGGGAAATTACAATTGGGTGGTTAAAAAGAACATTGATATAGGAAAAC
>NC_045745.1:23380448-23380933 GCF_008692095.1 Etheostoma spectabile | reverse complement strand
GACCCAAGGACAACATGAGGGTTAAGTGTTTGTTTCATTGTTGAAGTTGAGGAATTGTTTAATAGTGAAATACATGGAAAAACAGTTATGTGTATTAATGAGTGTGAGAGAAGTTTCTTTTATTTCAGAGGTAATGAGACATTATGTTAAATTTGTTGAGTGAATATTATGTTATGTGATGGAGTAATGGACTGTTAGTTAGGCAACAAAAGGAGATGAAAGGAGGGAATAGTGTTTTATACTCACAAACACAACTACTGGACGTGTATCAGTTATGCATAGCTGGAAAAACATGGCAGATGGTTGTAATTATCAACAAAAATTAAAAGAGAAATCCTTTCTACGATAGCTGTTAATGACTTTTCTGACCAAGCAATGCTGTTAATGCATGAGGACTTATAAGCAGCCATTGCCACATGTGCACTGCTTTGGCATGGACCCAAGAAGTGTGTGTGTGTGTGTGTGTGTGTGTGTGTGTGTGTGTG
>NC_045745.1:23379334-23380438 GCF_008692095.1 Etheostoma spectabile | reverse complement strand
GTGTGTGTGTGTGTGTGTGTGTGTGTGTGTGTGTGTGTGGTAGCTGGCCGCTTCACTTTCTCCTACATTAGCCTGATAGAGAGCAGCGCGCATTTGATGAAGCAGCAAACAAGCTTTTCACATATGGTGAGCGCACGTAGATGCACACCTGTTAGAATTTTTTTAACCATCTGTTCACTAAACCACAGATTATGATGGTGATCACATTCATATTCACATTCATATCCTCACATTCATAAATGAGAGTATACGCTTAAATGAGACAATCTTGTTTCAGGGTTTAGAGCAATGTAAACTATAGTTAGATTAGACTACAACTCCATTTACCCAGCAGCCCTTGGAATAGGGGTGTAATTTGGACAAGCAACTGCTCAGAGACCTTGAATGTTTTAAATTTCCATGTGAAAATATATGCACACTCTGAAGCATTGAGTTTAATTTGCAGTAGCAACCTATTTGGCTGCACCAATCAACGAGGAAATGAACCAACATGCATAGTAAACAGTTTTTTTTGCACTGCTGCTTGTTTTTCCCCTCATTTTATGCCTAATAGGTGAAATGGATGTTTGTACAGCTATTCACAAGGTTATTTACATGTACATGTTTATTTATGATGACTGCAACCTAATCTGCTTTGTCACAGGCATACATGCATGATTGTAATAAACAATATTAGAACTAACAATTATTTTGTGCATTTTCCCTGCATGTTTGAAAGCATTTTGCCCACGGGGAGGGATTGCAAAGATTTCCCTCTCGTTTGCATTTTTAAATGCCTTTCATGTAGGAGGACATGCTAGGTAGATTTGCATTGGTGCATTTCAATTTGTTTTCAGTGAAGGTGTGTGGCCAAAACAAAAACATAGTAAAGGAATGATGACAGGAATGGGGACTGAATCCAGAAAGGAGTGAAGGGAAACGTGGTGAGGCATGATAAAAGCTGCCCTTTCATGAGGATAGGTTTTATGTGGTTTAATTTTCAAAAACACTATATTTTTGCTGTACTGCAGCTCCTCTTTTCACCCTATGTTGAGCTCTCTCTTTTAGTTACAGAGTGAGGCATCTCACTTCTGTTCCATCTTTGTTGGGAGTCGCACATGCGCA
>NC_045745.1:23379177-23379324 GCF_008692095.1 Etheostoma spectabile | reverse complement strand
AAGGACTACTAGCCAGTCAGAAGCAGAGTATGAGGGTGTGCCATGCTAGCAGCTAGACAAGCATTATAACCTTTGTTGCAAAGTGACGCCTGTTCGTCACAGACGTAAAGGCTGGACTACAGTAGAGCTGTTTGGAGCCGTTTGTGA
>NC_045745.1:23378316-23379167 GCF_008692095.1 Etheostoma spectabile | reverse complement strand
CAGTGTTTTCTGTTGGAGATGGTAAGTCCCTTTGGGGTGGACTTTGGGCTTTTGCACTTTGTAAACCTATAATGAGCACAAAAATATATATAACACGATAAAGGAAAGGGGCAAAGCCATGTCTGACTCAATCTGAAGAGATGAATGATCAAAGCTGTCAACAGGAAAAAGAAAATTAGGAAGATGGTGGAAAATAAAAGGAGGTTTAAGGTCAGCAGGGGATAGGATTGTTAGCGGCGGAAGAAGAGAAGGGAGAATAAGCTGATGACAGTGGACGAGATAAAAGAGTAATGCATTTTCTCATAGTTTTGTAGGCAAGGCAATAAACGATCTTGTCAACACTACTATACATCAGAGCCCTTTCCTCAGCATGCCAGCAGCTTCCTCACTCTACTGCCCTGCCAACTGCCTGGTCACACATAGCTGACCCCACACGGAAAACCTTCCTACCCCTTACAGCACTGCCTGTTCTTTCCTGTGTCTGTTCACTTAGCTGCTTCAAATTTCTCAACCAGGTTATTTTTGAACGATACGACCCAATAACTTTCCTTTTGAGCTCATTAATGATCCTGCTGGATCCTTTTCTCCACCTTGTTGTCGGAGGTTAAATGTGTTTCTCACTGAAGAAAAGAGACAAAACACACACTGCAGAGTGGATGATCAGGCGATGTTGCCCGTCTGAAATGGATTGGGAGCATGTCAGGCACTGTTGCATTTTTGCACATCTTTATGCACTACCACAACATCATATCATAACATTCTTGTATTGTTGTCTCGTTATCTTGTCTTGTAATATTGTTGCCGTTTACTGTCTAGGTGTTAAAAAAAATGTCCCCATCTGTTGAGCCCTT
>NC_045745.1:23361505-23378306 GCF_008692095.1 Etheostoma spectabile | reverse complement strand
TTTACTCGTGGTAAGAATATCTTCTCTCATCTGTTGCGCATTTTTTTGTCCTCTTCACCGTGTGATGGTGAGAAACGAACTTTTGATTCCTCTGCATGTCTAGTATATGTGACAAAATTGACAATAAAGCTGACTTGACTTAACTTGACTACGTGAAAAAAATGACCTAAAAAATGCACTACATCACTCTCTAGACTCCGCACTTTAAAAGAAGTTCACGGAAGAACATGATTTCCAGCAAAGTTTGAGTCTGTTCTTAAGAGTTCAGATGTACAGTGGCCAACAGGGGCAAAAGAAAACACATGCAACTAGACAAAACCCAAGCCAATTAAGAAAACAACTTATTCATTTGACACTTCATGCACAGCATTTAGGAAACACGCAAATACACACAACACAACCAAATACACAAACGTGCTGCAAATATAGAAAATATGCAAAAAGAAAAAAACACAAACCTCGAACACAAATGCAACAAAAAACGCTTCATCTAGATTACACAACGGAAGTTCGCCACTTTTCAAAGTGTCTGGTCCGCTATGTCTTCATACTTTGGTGTTTTGGATGTTTTTGAACTAAACAGTACGGCAATCATGCTAATGAATACAATAACTTTTTCAGCAGATGTTTTATTTACAACACTGGCTTACAGGGAGGGACTACAAAATCCTGATTGTTTCTTTTTGTATTTCAAAAGCAAATTACTCAACAAAATGAATACAGATTGATCACTTATTTTGTTTGTAACCGTTGCTGTATAATAACAGTATTACACTTGAAGAGGCCTACACTTCAGTGAAGAGCCTTCCGGACCTCAAAATTAAACCCTTTCATGTAATATGGCTTAAACAAAACATATCTCAAACATTCATTTATTTATTGTACGAGGACTACCTCTTGAGATGTGTCATCTCATTTTTGAGAGGGTCCTTGGTAAGACTGGACAGAAGACATTGCAGTACATACACATTCACTCACAAAGGATACAAAGATAGAGAAATATCAAAAACTGTGAGCAATCAGACAAACCAAAACAATTACACCAAAAAACAATCAAGCTTTAGGAAAAGCATCTACAACAATTGCTTGGTTGCAAGTAAGTAAACAAAGATGTCTTGAAGAATCTCAAAGATGTGATTGATCTTAGAGACCGAGGTAAGCTATTCCAATCAAAGGGGGCTTTAAATTTACATGAACGCCTGCCACTTTCTTTGGAAATGTGAGGCACACTGAAGGATAGGTATGTGGTGTGTCTTAAGCTATAATTTGTTTGGTAAGGTGTTAAGTATTGTTTCAACCAGTTCAAACATAGACATACTGTTTAACGTTTGTTCTCACAGCAGTTGCACTCTGTTTCATACTGTTCTGAGATTGAACGTGTCCCGGCTCTCTCTCTCTCTTTCTCTCAATTTTTCAATTTCATGTTGCTTTATTGGCATGACAAAAAATGCATCTGTGTTGCCAAAGCATGAGAACAAACATACATATAAACAACATCAAGGAGTAAATACATCTGATAAAATAATACTAAATAATAAGTAAACAGGATACTTATGATATAATATATATAATATAATTATAATATATAGTATAATTTTAGATACTAAACAAAGTATGTCCATGTCCCTCAAAGGGAACTTTGAAACAATAACTCTCTCTCTCTCTCTCTCTTCGTGGAGTGGAAAATCAAGCGCTCTCTCTAGAGGCCTGGAGAACTTCCGTTGTGTAATCTGGATGCAGTGTTTTTTTCTTGCATTTGTTTTCAGGGTTTGCGTGGTTTTCTTTTTGCATCGTTTCTATATTTGCAGAGTGTTTATGTATTTGGTTGTGTTGTGTGTATTTGCAGCATATACATGCTATAACTGAAAAGCATTTTTTTTTCCCTTAGGCAAATACTTTACAGTGAGTAAAACATCATACTCTCATAAGCTTAAATTTTTTTGCAAGAGCAAGGACACATAGAGCCTACAGCAAATCCCCATTTTAAGTGTCTGATTTTTAATCCACACTTAGATCTATCTAGTGTTTCACTTTCTTTGAGCTTTCGGTCGAACAGAGACCAACAAAATAACAGCATGAATGACTAAAATCCACAAAAATCCCCATCAATAAATGGCTAGACAATTCCTATTTGCAACCACTTCATCTAAGGCTCACCAAACAGCCTTTTCCCAACACTTTTGGCTTGACATTACCATTTATCTAACCCACCATTAAGTATAGAGGGGATATGCTATCCTGTTTGAATTAATTGGTATAAACATCCCTGAGGTAACAATTATTTAGAAATGTGCAGCTATGTATTCAGTAAGAAATGTGACAAGTCCTTCAATTTGACCGTCTTAATTTACCTGGACGTTAGTGCTCGACTCTATCCAGCTCAAATCCATCAAACAGGGACATGCACATTTGGATGGACAGTAGATCAATTAAAAAAAGGTTAATGCTGCAGATTCTCTTTGAAGCAGAAAATAGGAATTGCAAAGACCAATAGGCTAAAATGTGTCCTGCATTTTAAGTACCATTAATACATTTAGTCATGAATTTAATTAATTTCAGAGATTTTTTTCTGTTCCTTCTTTTATTCTGGCTTGTTTTTCTTTGTGTTTCATACCTATCAAATTGTATTTACTCTCTTTGACCTCCTGCTGAATAGATTTTGCATTGCAGTACAATGACACACTACACCCCCGCCTTTGCCTCTGCATAAAACTATGCAAGCGGCTGCTTTGGTCGGGGCCAGTTGTTCTAGGGTACTGGTAAAACAATAAAATATGATTCAGGAAGTCCAGCAGATCCACTGACCTCTGGTTAAAACTTTCAAATCTGTTGCAAACCCAGATTTAGTTGTAATTAAACATATTAGTGGTCACTACTTACTCGTTTCATGTTTTGTTAAACATGTTAATTACTAAACTACAGTAATTATTTGTAATAATCAGCTTGTGCACAGATCAAAAACCTAAACAGATATAAAGAACTTAAAGGCACTGTGTGTAGTTCCTTTAAGTTCCTTTCAGTGTGTAGAACACGTAGTGTTTCTACCATGCTTTCTGTCTTAACAGTCTTTTTTTATGGTTCTGTATTACCCACTGTGTATTACTGAGTTAGCGTTACCGGGAGGTCATGAATATTTAGCTCAAACAGAAAATCATTCATTTACCATAAGAGAACATGTTACACATGCATGGTTGCATTTTATGTGTTGTATACTTAGCCTGGATGTCTCGTGAGCTAAACCAGGGGTGTCACTGTCACAAGCCAAAGCATTAAGAGATTGTTGTAGCAACGAAACACATTAATAACTTAGATTTATGGTCTATGGCGCATTTCATGAAATCCATGGACGCTTTTTAAGTAGGCCTACAGGGGGACAAGAAAATAGTTGGCTAAGCCAACACAAACACAGACTAAAAGGAATAAAACGTTGGTGCTAAATGGAAGGGGGATGCCATGTAATGTCTGCTACTGGCGTACAACCACATTGCGCATTGTAAAATTATTCTATGAATAAAATATACATATTACAGACTTGAGGGTCAATTCAGGGATGTTTTTGAATCATTTACAATCCCATAATTATCTCCATCTGTTGAAATCCAGAATCCAATGACTTGGGTTTAGCCCATCGTCTTTTACTTTCCGTTTTAGCTTTTAGTTGTTCTTCGTTTAATTTCCTTCTTTTCTGCAATGTTTCTGCCCAAAAATCAGACATAACTTACTAGGATAATTTGTTAAAAAAAATTAGAATAAAATTAGGCTTATACAAAAAAAATCTTCTGCTACATTTTACCTGGATGGATACGCAACACATTTTTCTCTTTTCTGGTGTTACAATGACCTCTATGAACCGTCAAATCATTTTGTAACTTGGCGGGAAGAATTGGGCAATGGTATTATTAAAAACTATATAAAAATGCGTTCCTTTTAATGTAAATCTTGTTTTTTGTTATAGGTCATTTATGAACAACAGATGAAAGATTACACACTTTCAGAACATAGTCACTTTATAATAATGACTAGTTAATGACTACTAATGTAAACTTGATTTGTGTACTGCATAAACATGCCGATCTGTGTTAATACAACTTCACCTATTAAGTTTCACCTTCTTAATCTCCTTCACTTGAACAGTTTAAGGCAACTGGTTTCCATGCAAATTTCTAGTTAAGTCAATTTATTTGGGATAACAGTGTTATCACTCCCAACATCATCCTTGCTACATTACTGCAGCACTACAAACATTGGGGGTAAGCAAGTTTTTTTTTTGTTTTTTTTTTAGATGATAAGTTATTCTTTAAAAAGAGCATCTGAGTGAAAAACAACTCATTGGAGGAAAGTGTGTGTGGTTGCTGAATATTTCAGTAAATCTTATTCTGCCACTGGTCGGCTGCTGCTTTAAAACCTTCTTTGCAAAGAAGCTCTTCCTTTAGCTGCCTCCCTAAGGTCTCTCTCTGCCACCGCTGCCTCTCTTTAGAAAACACTGGACAGTATAAACAATGTGCATCCATATGACGCTTTATTTATGAATAATATTAACTTGCACAACAAATGATTACCATGTTTACAGTGTAAAACACCCAGCTCCAAGATATCAAATGCAAGATCATGAAATATGTTTTCATAGTTGGAGAATAAATAAGTCTCATACATAAAAAACGCTCAAGAATATTAAGTATTATTATATAATTTAGTATTATTTTTGCTTTTTTTGCCTTTGGGTAGTTACTGCTCTCAGTTGATAGCTTTTTATAGATTTGTATGTAGTTTTTATTTCTGTAAAAAGCCATTCAATGCAGTGTCACATCACTTAACTATTATACTCACAAGGTTTTAAGGCAAACCCAACACACTGGCTGCAAAAATCAAACAGAACCCTCATGATGTGTGCTCTACACTAATTAACTGCGGACCATTTAAGCAACTGACATGTAGTATAACCTTGGTTCTAGGCAAAAGTGCAAACTGACACCAACTTTGTTCACCTATACAGTAGGTGTAAAATAAAAGTAAAGATACAGTTGTTCTAATTAAGTCCAAGTGAATCTCATATATTTTACAAAACACATACACATCTTAATATGCAAATTAAATAAATCTGTTTGGCTATCTGCACAGACAGTTTGTGTATTTAACTACAATCAATAGTTGTATTCAGTAGTTGGGATAAAGTGTCACATTTCTGCTCTTTATGCTGTAAGTAGCTTATTAAAGTCAATGATATTCTAGTTTGTTTGTGCATCAGTATGTGGAGCTTGTGTTAATATTTATTTTACTGATCTGCCATTCATCTGATCACCAGTTTATGCTAAACATGCTGTCCCCGTGTGTGCATCTGTGGATGCAGCTGGGCTAAATTACTTGCACATGTGCAAATAATGCCTCAAAATGTAACTGCTCATACATTCAATTATTTAAAATGTTATCTGTTGTATGTGGGATGGAGAAGAGACTTTCTTTGCTACAGACAGGTATTGTTTTTTTGGACCACAGTCCTTCGGGATACTTCTTCCAAATATGTCTGCCTACAATTGATTTTTCCTATGCAGAAACTCCATGACAAATAAGAATGGCAGGCTACTACTACTACTAGATCAATTTTTTAAAATGACGGATCTTAAGCTCAATTGTTATGCCACATTTAAAAATAATCAAATTGATACATAACCAAGTATTTTCTTGACATCATTTTATATTGCCCTATTTTTGTATTAACTTAAGAAACATTTCTTCATTTCTGGTTTTAGTATTTACAGATTTAAATATTTAGAACAAAATGCTTAGCAAACAGATCTGATACAATAAACGAACACAGACAACACCAGGAATAAAAGGAAAATACTGTGTGTTACAATAAGTGATGCATTAGAAAGACAGATGGTTTTGTATTCCATGATGAGCAGATAACCTAACTCCATTACCATATGTAATAAAATATTTCTTTTTGTTACTGCAGTTAGGATAAATTGCTCTCTGGTCTGAAGGCTACTTAGTTCTAAAGCCCAATGAGAAGAGACAGCGTTCGTCTTCCGAATGTCTGGCCGTTGCATAATTAGTGCTGCCTGTTCATATGGCTTTGTGTTCAGGCGCTTGCTGCAGGGCTTGTCTCGGTCTGGCCAACATGCTGCAAGATAAAGTCAGCATATGGACGACGTTGGTGAAATTGCAATACATTGTTGTGATAAAAAGCTTGTCAGGTGAAGGGATGATGATTCCCCACACAGAATCGCAAACCCTCAGGAGAGTCATGGCTGCGCTCCATGATGCTAAATGGATCCCGATCACACAAACCATTTAACCTGTCCTTGTTTTTATTTGATTTTTTTTAGATGTAATTTTACAAGAGGAGGAACAAGAATTGTGAAATGTGGCAACGTAGATGGATGATCATTGTATAACTAGACTTATACACAGAAACTTCAAGTAAAAGCATTATTTGCAATTTATTGTAAAAGTCTTTGCTCAGTAAAATGACATAAAATGCCCTCTGAAGTAGAGATGAAATAATATCTCTCCAGTATTCCTGAATGTGCTACATCGTGCATGTGATGTCTTTTGTCAGGCCTCGTGAATGTGCTGTGAGCCAGAGCCCATGTAAAAAATCTCTCAAAAGTAGGGACTGCCAACGATTATTTCTCCTGATTTGTCAAAGAGAGAAATTGGGAGAAATTGGCTTGATAAGAGAGCCCCAACATGTTATGTAACAGCACTGGAGCCTAACATGTGACAATAAATGGCAAAATATACCAGAAACTTGAACTGAATGTTGACACCTTTGATCAGAAGGAGAGAAAGAGAGTGAATGAGCGAGAGAGAGAGTTCTCTGAATCTCAGAATAATGAGAAAACATCTGTGCAGCAGTTTAGGAGCTGCAGGGAAGTTAAAGTGGGGGTATCGACCAAAACAATTACCAAAGAAACACCAAGTTTCAAGGACTTGGCGTTTAAAAGTTGAAGTTCACACCAGGCCCAACAGGAAGCTTTAGTGCATCTCAGGTCTCTCTAACAAGTCTGAACCTTTCATACCTCAGTGATGGAGGGCTTCGCTGCGATTATATCAAAGAGTTGGAGATTAAAGCAGGTCTCTGGGGCTCAACAGGCAGGTGAAATGAGCAGCGTGTGATACAATGACAATGGGGAGAGAGAAAAAGTATTTCTATCTGCATATGACTAATCTGTAAAAAAAAAAATCCATAAACTGTCCTCAAACCTAAACAACTACTGGCTCTGTGAGGCTGAATGTAATGGCAACATGCTCCTATCCTAGGGTGACCAGACGTCCCCGGTTTCCGGGGACAGTCCCCGATTTTTGCTACCTGTCCTGTCCCCGACTGGATCTGTCCCCCGGAAATGTCCCCTTTTTCACTGTGACTGAAAGACCCGAAATTGGAATGAAAGAAGAAAAAACTGACAAAACGTAGCCACAATCGCACACCCAACAAACGCAGGCTCCAGCAGCAGACCAGCTGTTCTCAGAGATTTTTTAGAAGCCGTGTTTTACGATGCTAAAATCACTGATTTATTACATGGAGTCCGGTGCGTTAGCAAACGCAATTTCGCGACTTTATTGTTTTAAAAAGGATCTTAATCTTTAACAGGGGTCGACCTCCTTAGAAATCCTTTCCATATGTTGTCAGACCTTAGAATATTAATCTGTCTGTTAGCAGCTAAACAGCACTTTATGTAACGTTAAATACAAGCTGGACAATTATCCTATTAACTACATTGCAGCGATCTCGTTTAATACTGCATCATGTCAAAGGAAATATGTCCTCAGTAGTTTTTGTTGTATCTGATTCTCAATAGCTGTTGCAGAAAACACCTTGAGCAGTAAAGCAAGCTGTCAGTAGTTCAGTAAACATTCCAACATTATAAATATTGAGACTTCTATCTTGAAATATTAAGACTTTCTATCTTGAAATATTAGGACTATAAGAACTTTCTCTTGAAATATTAGGACTATTAGGACTATATTTTGAAATATTAAGACTTTCTATTGAAATAGGACTTTTTATCTTGAAGTATAGGATGGATTTTTTTATCTTATATTAGGACTTTCTATCTGAAGTGTATGGAGTGGAGTAGGAGTAGCAGCAGGGTGGGTCTAGATCATACCTTGGGGGGGCTCAGCCCCTAATAGAACCCTCTAGGTCTAGTGTCCCCGTTTTAAGTTTTACAAAAATAAAAACATTACTTGTTTTGGAGGTAAATACGCTTCTGAGCTGAAAATGTCCCCGGATTTTGTCTGGAAATCTGGTCACCTTATCCTATCCAGATGATTAGCACGTATAATGCTTACCATGTTCACCATCTTAGCCTAGCATGGTGCTATGAAAACATCTCTGACTCTAAGTTTCTGCTTGCCTTTTGTTAATGTTGGCTGTTTATCTTGGAGAAAGTTTCAAACCTCCTGCTTTCACCCATGTTCACACTTCCCTCTCTGTGCTGGTGTCAGCAACATAGTCCAATAAAAAATACCAAGCCATGGTGAAACCCACAGCAGTAATTTTATGTACCGTAGCTTTAGTATGCTGGGCAACTGCAGCGCAAATACTGCCAGTCAGCTCTGCCTGTTGGTTCCCGCAGTTCAATCGTTATCAACTTGGCTAAAAAAGATGGTGTTGCTGCTGGCCAGCAGGCCCTCACCACCCGGCTCTGCTATCCAACCGAGGCCACAGCATCATGAGCTGTATCTTTCTTCCTCTTCCTCTCTATTTTGCTTTCTTTAGCAGAGGACTCTGGCTCACAGAAGCCTCTAGCAACATCAAATTTGAAATACTCTCCAGTAGGAGAACAGACAGACCCCGTCGCCGTTCTGCTGCATTCACTGATGTCAGAATACTGCATGTAAAACAAATTAAAAATGTAACTATTAAACGTTACAAAGAAATTAGATGGGACCTCCACAAATATTCTGGCAAAATAATACAAAAAAAATTTCCATGTTTCTCTTTTCATGCTCTGTGTTGACCCATGGTTGCTGTGGCATTATAAGCAACGGCTTCCTGTAGTTCAGTTATGTCTCAGTCCAGCTGTGACAGTGGACTTTATGAAAATACACAAAACAAGAAAAAACAAGTGGAAAAGAGTAAAGGTTGTGTTTTTCTTTAAACATCGCGCTGATAAAACAGCTCTGTAAATGCTCGATGGCCCAAAGATTGTATATTTTCCGCTAAGTGTAATGAGAGTCAATTACTGATAAATAAATCTGTTAATCATGTCCACATCCACATTCTTTCCTTGCTGCTCCAACTTCTTCAAGCATCTCATTTTTAATAGGCACCATGAAATATTTTCCAGTCTATTGTCAGTCTCTCAATTTGTATCTTTAATCTGTGCCACATTAGCACGCACTTTTTTTCTTGCCTGACCTCGGCTGTGAGTGCACAAGAATCAACCCAGCACAAAAACAATTCTCAGGTCTGTGGAGATGTTTTAGTGCCGGATTTCTAGGTACACATTTTGTTTTTCTATTAGCGTGATAACACTTCCTGTCTCCCCACCACATGCAGATGTGTCACAATAATATGTGTGTGTCTGGCAGCAGCTGACTTCTTGTTGGTTAATTGGAGTGTTTTCAAACAGACAGGAGACTTGTACACTGTGGCTCACTATCGGTGTAAGGAGAAGAAATTTGTTGAAAGAATCACCAGGCTTATAAACTTTAACTTACAACTAATTATTTTGAATGGGTCAATGTGCCCTTCCCATTGGGATGTGAGAAGAGTAGCTCAGGCATGTTACAAAGTAGCCTACAAATAACAAATACTGTATTATTGTTTTTTAATAATCTTTATATGCTTAAATAGAAACAAGCAATTAACTTGTCTACATGTTTTATGTTGTTATGATGATATGTTAGATGATTTCCTTTCTCACTGGAAACAGCCCATACAGCATGAAAATTGTGCTTTACTCAGCAAACAGATGTCATGAGTAGAGCTCTTTGAGATATTCGCTGCTGTCTGAAAGCATGTTTTAATACGGGGAAGTAATTGATATTATTCAAAAAAATAATACAATTATCCCCTTGTGAGCATTATGCGAATATTGAGAAAATATTATCACAGACATGTGGCTGCAGGGAGTCTCAGTATGTTTTGCAGGTTCTTTTACTCAAGAGAGTTGCACAGGACTACTGTAGATTTTAAGAGGCTACAAGAGAAACGAAATAAGGCTGCTAACTATTTACCTTTCACGGCTGTTAGTTCAGCTCAAGCTGTCTGTCAAATCTTAGTGATATCTCATAAAGCGAATAACATGAGAAACTATTTGTGTGGACCACAAATATGCGTGCGTTCGACGAATTTGCCATCTGTTGGTAAGCTTTGTTTTTTCGTGGGATGAACTTAGGTCAGAACAATTCAAATTCAAAATTCATTTTGTAGGCTTTGCCTCGGCAAACCAAACTCTCCCAAAGTGCAAAGTACAAAACCTCCAAAAGAGGTTGTCTTTCTACAGTAGATTTTTTTGTATATGTTACCACTATAGCTGTGTTTGGTAAATGTACACATTGGACCAACATTATCCTGTGATGCTTTGGCTTACTGGCTTTTCTACTGAGGCAGCAGGCAGACATTAAGTCTGGTTAGTCCTAGGAGATTGACCTTGTTCATGCACGCTGAACTGCAAAGCACATGATTAAATCATAAGCTTTCTTAGCTCATCATTATAACACGCATTGACAATAAAAGTTGAATTAAAGCCGCCACAACACAAGGCAGAAATGACTATTCAAATTATTGATTTTGAAACACCAAAGCCGTCTTTGGCACAATCTGTTTCATTATGTGAAATGTTTGACTTGCCTTGGCTTTTCACGTCATAACTTACAGAATTACTCAGTTGACTGACTGCAGCCTTTGAAAGGTTTTTAATTTCTCTGGGCAATCTGTGTTTGATGAAACACTTGGCATTTTGGATGCACAGCATTTGATGCTCAAATTGTCTGCCAAGTTATACCAGGCTGCAAACATGCTCTTATCGGGAGATGTGGAACAGACGACAGAAACCAAAGGACATGCAGCCCCAGAGAGAGAGAGAAGCGACTTTGTCTTTGCTCAGAAATGTTGTAACTCACTGATTTAATTTTAGCCTGTATGGATTTTTAGTGATAAGTCCTGGGAGCAGTCTGATGATGCTTTCCAAATAGATTTCTATTTTTTAAAGCTGTATAGGCACTTTGTTTTGGCGTCGTTGGGCAAAAAATCCAGCAATTGTATTCAAATGGTTCGAAGAAAACTAGACTTCTGCATTTTATCTTGGCTCCGTTTCCAGGCTTTAGAATATCAAGTTTGACTGGAGACTTTGGCCAATAACAGTTAATTTCAGAGAGAAAAAGCATTTCAATTAGCTGTTCACATGCAAATGCACGTACGACAGGAAGGGTCAGGCTTCAGAAGATGTCTCATTGTATTTCAAATCCTGGTGTTTTTTTTGTAATTTCTACCCACTGCAGCTTTAATGTCTAATTAATTAATTATCATTGTCTAATTCATTAACACATTCAACTGCACACATGTCAGAAAAAAGTTCAAATTCAGTAAATAAAGTGAGGGAAAAAGTCAAAATGTCAATTTTGACTCCAGAGCCTTGAGCATATTCAAGTAGAGTTGAAAGACAAAACTATGAGTTGAAATATAAGATTGTATTTAGTTATTTTTTTCTCCAATCAATCATAAATACTAAGGGCCCATCTTCCACAAAGCCTGACACAAGTGTCTTTGCGTTTAAGACTGACACAGTTTTCAATTTCCCATCCAGCGCCCGTGTCATTTAAATGGCAAATGTTCTTGCGCCCATCTTGCGCCCTTTGCTGGTCTTACTGGAGGTGTTCAGGTAAATTTTGGCTGTATTGCTATCCTGGTCTAATGCATAGCACAGATTTCTTGTTATTTTAACAGCTATGACCTATGACTTCATGAAGACACTAAGTACACCTCTTTTTTAACCATGCCCCCGCGGCAACTGACCCTTTTTTCAGCCCTCAAACTCACACCTAACGCTTAGATTTGGACAAGCCCTAAATGCACCTGCGCCAGGCGCTTCATGCTGTGGCTTAGCTCATTAAATAGGCCCCATGGTGTCTTTACACTACTGTATCTCTTTAATCCATGATTCTTTTTGGAAGAGACTGATGATATCCCCATCTCTAATCAGCATATCTAAAGTGCTGTACTCTATTTAACATGACTTCAGGGTTTACTGAAGAGAATCATTGAATTAAAACTAAATACTGTACTTTCTATCTTTTAATTTTCTTTGAACTGAAGTACTCAGTCACTATCATAAATACCACTGACCAACGGAACATTTGAATGATATAACAGCCACAACTCTCAAAGTGTTGCTCTCAATCTTGATACAGGTGCTGCAAATTTACTTTTGTCATGCATTTTGCCATGACTACTTTGGCTTTATGATATTATATCATATTGCCTGGCGCATTCACATTCAGACCGATCACTGTGTAAAGATTCTACCAAAAAATGACCATCCCATCAGTTAAACCACAATATGAACATGATTCCTGCATTTGAAATTATGAAATAACTTCCCAACGCCTTCAAAATCAGTATCATACCTTTTAATGGCATTCTCTAAACCTTTATTTACTTTACTGTCTTTATCTACATCTCCTGTAGGTTCATCCAAGAGTGGATTAGCAAGTAGCTTCCAACCAGCTGCGCCATCTCTCGCTGTCTGCCTGAAACAAACAAACGTTTGAACACTTGTTTGCAGAGTCATCTGCATGAATGCAGTTTCTGCACACCCTTGATACCTCCCCCCCCCCCCCCCATACCTTTTCAACTTCTCATCCAAGATTGCCCTTAATTTCTCACGTCTCTCTATTTCACCTTCCTCCTCCTTTCATACTTTTCTCCTCCTTCTTTTGCTTCTTCCACCTCTTCACCCACTACTGCCTGCGGTTTTGAAAAAAATGTTACATAGCACCTTCAAATGTATGTAAAACACATGTATTATGGATATGGGGAGATACTAACAGCAGGCGTTTAAGGGATTTGATAAAGAATAAAGGAATAATTATGGTCAGTTTCTTTGCAGATTAAAGGGGTCATCTATCGTGTTCATGGTTATTAGATTAAAGAAAATTGTCCTGTCAGTTCCTGAGTATGTGTGTGCACATGTGCAAACTTGTGCTACTGAGTCATCCCCCAATCTCAGCACGTGAAGCACTGAAGCAACGGGATTGATGTGGACACATGACATAGTTCTTACTTGTTTCACGTGGCCTCTTGCCTTTAGAAACACAGCAATACTCTCTACTTATTATAGCGAGGGGTTTCCTCTCATCTAAATGTTTTGTCTTTCTATTTTATATCCTGTGTCCTTGTCATTTTCTGTTTTTGAGCTGTTCCAAACCTTTCTTTAACGTCTCTCTCTCTCTCTCTCTCTCTCTCTCTCTCCCTCTCTTCTCTCTCCTCCAAGCCTTGCTCCTCTCTGTCTTCCTGCTTCCTTTATCCTGCTGTCTGTGTTCAAGGGAATTACAGAAGTCATGCCTCACCCAAAGACAGAACAGTATCTGGCACAACTCAAGCAGAAGTAGACTTCCGAGCACCTAAAGCTGCTGAAAACATCACTGCAGTCATGTCCAAACCTCACTTCTGCCTAAATACTCACTGAGGAGACAAAAAACAGTAAGACCAGATGATGAGAATTCGCCTCAACACATACAGAGAATCCTCCACCTCTCTCTCTTCCCATGCTTATAGATCTGTGGCAATTCAGCTCCCCTATGGATTCTACATGAAACTACATGATGACACTAAACAGCGGGGGTAATATTTGTCACAACGGGATGTATAAGGGATGTCACATGCAATCTTCATGAGTGTTCAAAATAATTCAACATCAGGTCAATTGATTAATTCAATCAAACCAGCAACCGAGCCCCTATGTTCTAATATCGTCCCCTTTTCTTTTTGAGCTACAGCTAACACTCTATTTGCATTTCACCTGTTCGTGATCTATTCGTCTTTTTTCCTTCTTTTCTCCATCTCCTCCGATATGCACGTAAAAAGGTTCCAAGAGGATGCTGGAGTGTATGGTAATGGTCTGCCTTCGCTTCTGCTTTTTTTTTTTTAACTGTGCAACAGAAAGCTGAGAAAGCTTCTCAGAATTAAGAAAATCTGATCACACTGACAACCTGTTCAGCTGCTGATCACCTGTTTTGATGTTAATGAATTAATGATTAAAATCAGGTTCCTACTGGGTCCTAGTGAAAATGAAGAGCATAACTATCTTAAAAGTGATGAGCGGAATATAAAATCTATTTCTAGACCTAAGATGTTTTCACCTAGAAATCTTGCAGTAATAACAAGATGCTAGTTATCAATTAAGTAACATCAGCACCTTTTGAAATATTGACACCAATCAAAAGTACACCATGAACTTCCTACTACATACTTTATACACCCTCGTGTCACATCTTGTATTTCTTGTTGTGATTTTGTTTCTCCAGCATATTTGATGTGGTTTCAATGGTTTTCTGGCTAGCTTCTTGTATCATTCTTGTAGTAGCAGTCTACCTCCTACGACCCAAAACGCAATTTAATTATTGCTTAAGAAAAAAAGAGAGAGAAATAAACACATGAACTGGAAACGAAGTCCACTTTTAACAACAGTAAGATAGCTTATGATTCCTATTTAGTGTGCTCACTCTTGCTAATGTGTTTCTCAATTTATCTCATAAATGGCACCATGTAGTCGTCAACTACAAGGATGCAATTACAATTAGTGAAAAAGTCTCTCCTTTAACCAATATGTCACCTTGAAATAGATTTTCAATGTTTTTCTGCACCGTTAGGCATAGCAGATTAACAGTTTCAAGACGACTGTAATTAAAAGTGAATTGGAATAATATGGTTCGTGATTGGTAAAAAGTTTAGCACCTGATTTATATGACAGATAAAAGAGTCATCTCAGCTAGGCTTAGTTCTGCCGTTTATCACACATGTCATTTTTGAATGTGTAACGAAATCACTTTTTCTTTCTTTCAAAGGGCCGAGCTGTCTGTCTCTTTTTTTTGTCTTCTCTTTAAAGCCGTTGCTTAAATTGACAGTTAATGTCACACTCTTTATATACAGACAGGGCAGCGGAATGGTGTAGTGTTTAGAGAGACCCCTTGAAATACTCTAGAAACAGCCATATTTCTGCCACATGTCTCTTAGCAAGACACATAAATTATGCTTCTATCATGGGAGAAACTCTGGATAATATTTCGCGGAATGTCTAAAGATGTGAAATAACTCAACACTCAAGTCTCTTTCTGTGTCCTTACAGTACATCAAACATAGCTACACACCTACACTAACTCTCAACCCATTTGTAATCCCTTTGGTCCCTCATTTTAACTAAGAAAAAAGCAGCTGTCGGACCAGTGGTCCCAAACCAAATTATCATCCGAAGCGTAATCAAGCTACTCTTCACAATAGGTCATATCAGATATACTCATGTCAATGTTCTCTCTCTCTCCTCTCTCTCTCGATCTCTCTCTCCTCGTCTCTCTCTCTCTCCTCCTCTCCGCATTATATCTTAGTCGCTTTTTCATGTTTTTGTCATGTGAAACTACTAACTACCGCTAAAACAGGGCAGCGGCAGTATTAGTCATGTCACAGAGGACCATTGAGAAACAGAAAAGTCAGGGAGAGACTGGTTAACTTTTTCAGAACCACGGACGTACAGAGAGACTGGAAGCCTTTTCCATACAGAGTACCCAAGTTTTTAGCTGTGTCCTTGGGAGTTCAAACTTGCCAAGTTCAACTTGGGAGTCCAACCTCTCCAGAACGGCAGCATTACGCCAATATCGTCGGAGCTGGAGTGTTCTGCTGCCATTCCAGCTCTAGTGATTAGCTACACTTCAACATAACTGTGGCACTATGACAAAATACCTCCTTCAAGCTTCGCTAACAGCCTTTTGGGGAAATCTAAAAAAAAAAAAAAAAAAAGTTTTGGGGAGCTTTTAATGGATTGAGGTTGGATGTGAGATAAGCAAACGTTATATTAACTGTAATGTATCTACCACACGTGCTGTGTTCTTTCTCATTTAAATAATGATAATGAACTAAAGTACAGTTGTCTGTTGTACATTACTGTCCAGACAACTAATATTTGGCTTCAACAAAGTTTATCTTCCAAAAGGAATTATATCATGCTTTCAAAATGCTACAGAGACACTTAGAGGAACCCAACCGTTAAATTACTAAATGGCTTCTCGAGATAAGACTGTTCCTCACCTTGGATGACCATGGTCTTTAGCTGGTTGTCGACCTTGGGAGCTGGCCTGCTAGATTCCAAAATGACGGTGTCCGTCCGCATCTGACTCAAATCCCCAACAACACTCCTGGTTAAGGCCTCTTTAAGATTTTAAGAGACCTTAACTTTGAGTATTTCAGCACATTATATAGAGCAGCCTGAAAGCGACTGGATGTGAACCTGCACTGTAAAGAGTGTTTTTTTCCTCAAACCCAGTTTTAACTAAGGAACATTTTTTTGTAGAGGCAGAGCACTTTAGAGAAAAGAACTCGAGAGAGGTGGAGAGATATGATGTAATATTCTCTGTAGAGAGTCTCTGTAATGTGTGACCCCTCTAAATCTCTTTGAAGGTTTGCACACCTACGCCCTAAAAGACAAATCTCTGGGGACAAAAACCTCTGCCCTACAGAACGTACAAGACACCTTTCACATAATCATATGCACATTCCATACAAGCACTCTCAATATGATGCATAGACTTACTGTAGTGCATTTTCCTGAACACGCTTTGTGTGTTTTCGCATGCA
>NC_045745.1:23361315-23361480 GCF_008692095.1 Etheostoma spectabile | reverse complement strand
TGACTGAAAGACCCGAAATTGGAATGAAAGAAAGAAAAAACTGACAAAACGTAGCCGACAATCGCACACCCAACACACGCAGGCTCCAGGCAGCAGAGCCAGCGGTTCTCAGAGATGTTTTAGAAGCCGTGTTTTACGATGCTAAAATCACTGATTATTTACATG
>NC_045745.1:23355900-23361302 GCF_008692095.1 Etheostoma spectabile | reverse complement strand
TTAGCAAACGCAATTTCGCGGACTTTTATGTTTTAAAAAGGATCTTAATCTTTAACAGGGAGGTCGACCTCCTTAGAAATCCTTTCCATAATGTTGTCAGACACTTAGAATATTAATCTGAGTCTGTTAGCAGCTAAACGAGCACTTTTATGAACTAAATACAAGCTGGACAATTATCCTATAACTTACATTGCAGCGATCTCGTTTAATACTGCATCATGTCAGGAAAATATGTCCTCAGTAGTTTTTGTTGTATCTGATTCTCAATGCTGTTGCAGAAACAAGCCTTGAGCAGTAAAGCAAAGCTGTCAGTAGTTCAGAAACATTCCAACATTAGAATATTGAGACTTCTATCTTGAAATATTAAGACTTTCTATCTTGAAATATTAGGACTATAAGATTTCTATCTTGAAATATTAGGACTATTAGGACTTTATATTTTGAAATATTAAGACTTTCTATCTTGAATATTAGGACTTTTATCTGAAGTATAAGGATGGTTTTTTATCTGAAATATTAGGACTTTCTATCTTGAAGTGTAGTGGATGGAGTAGGAATAGCAGCGGGGTGGGTCTAGGATCATACCTTGGGGGGGGCTCAGCCCCTAATAAGAACGCTCTAGGTCTAGTGTCCCCTTTAAGTTTTACAAAATAAAAACATTCCTTGTTGGAGTAAATACGCTTCTGAGCTGAAAATGTCCCCGGATTTTGTCTGAGAAATCTGGTCACCTTATCCTATCCAGATGATTAGCACGTATAATGCTTACCATGTTCACCATCTTAGCCTAGCATGGTGCTATGAAAACATGCTCTGAGCTCTAAGTTTCTGCTTGCCTTTTGTTAATGTTGGCTGTTTATCTTTGAGAAAAGTTTCAAACCTCCTGCTTTCACCCATGTTCACACTTCCCTCTCTGTGCTGGTGTCAGCAACATAGTCCAATAAAAAATACCAAGCCATGGTGAAACCCACAGCAGTAATTTATGTACCGTAGCTTTAGTTAATGCTGGGCAACTGCAGCGCAAATACTGCCAGTCAGCTCTGCCTGTTGGTTCCCAGCAGTTCAATCGTTATCAACTTGGCTAAAAAAGATGGTGTTGCTGCTGGCCAGCAGGCCGCTCACCAGCCAGGCTAGCTGCTATCCAACCGAGGGCCACAGCATCATGAGCTGTATCTTTCTTCCTCTTCCTCTCTATTTTGCATTTCTTTAGCAGAGGACTCTGGCTCACAGAAAGCCTCTAGCAACATCAAATTTGAAATACTCTCCAGTGAGAGGAGAACAGACAGACCCCTGTCTGCCGTTCTGCTGCCATTCACTGATGTCAGAATACTGCATGTAAAACAAATTAAAAAATGTAACTATTAAACAGCTTGTTACACAAAGAAATTAGATGGGACCTCCACAAATATTCTGGCAAAATAATACAAAAAAATAATTTCCATGTTTCTCTTTTCATGCTCTGTGTTGACCCATGGTTGCTGTGGCATTATAAGCAACTGCTTCCTGTAGTTCAGTTATGTCTCAGTCCAGCTGTGACAGTGGACTTTATGAAAATACACACAAACAAGGAAAACAAAGTGGAAAAGAGTAAAGGTTTGTGTTTTTCTTTAAACATCGCGCTGATAAAACAGCTCTGATAAATGCTCGATGGCCCAAAAGATGTATTATTTTCCGCTAAGTGTAAATGAGAGTCTAATTACTGATAAATTAATCTGTTAATCATGTCCACATCCACATTCTTTTCCTTGCTGCTCCAACTTCTTCAAGCATCTCATTTTTAATAGGCACCATGAAATATTTTCCAGTCTATTGTCAGTGTCTCTCAATTTGTATCTTTAATCTGTGCCACATTAGCACGCACTTGTTTTCGTGCCTGACCTCGGCTGTGAGTGCACAAGAATCAACACAGCACAAAAAAACAATTCTCAGGTCTGTGGAGATGTTTTAGTGCCGGATTTCTAGGTACACAGTTGTTTTTCTATTAGGCGTGATAACACTTCCTGTCTCCCCACCATGCAGATGTGTCACAAATAATATGTGTGTGTCTGGCAGCAGCTGACTTCTTGTTGGTGTAATTGGAGTGTTTTCAAACAGAACAGGAGACTTGTACACTGTGGCTCACTATCGGTGTAAGGAGGAAGAAATTTGTTGAAAGAATCACCAGGCTTATAAACTTTAACTTACAACTAATTACATTTTGAATGGGTCAATGTGCCCTTCCCATTGGATTGATGAGAGAAGTTAGCTCATAGGCATGTTACAAAGTAGCCTACAAATAACAAATACTGTATATATTGTTTTTTAATAATCTTTATATGCTTAAATAGAAACAAGCAATTAACTATGTCTACATGTTTTATGTTGTTATGATGATATGTTATGATGATTTCCTTTCTCACTGGAAACAGCCCATAGCAGCATGAGAAAATTGTGCTTTACTCAGCAAACAGATGTCATGAGTAGAGCTCTTTGAGATATTCGCTGCTGTCTGAAAGCATGTTTAATACGGGGAAGTAATTGATATTATTCAAAAAAATAATACAATTATCCCCTTGTGAGCATTATGCGAATATTGAGAAAATATTATCACAGACATGTGGCTGCAGGGAGTCTCAGTATGTTTTAGCAGGTTCTTTTACTCAAGAGAGTTGCACAGGACTACTGTAGATTTTAAGAGGCTACAAGAGAAACAGAAATAAGGCTGCTAACTATTTACCTTTCACGGCTGTTAGTTCAGCTCAAGCTGTCTGTCAAATCTTAGTGAATATCTCATAAAGCGAATAACATGAGAAACTATTTGTGTGGACCACAAATGATGCGTGCGTTCGACGAATTTGCCATCTGTTGGTAAGCTTTTGTTTTTCGTGGAGATGAACTTAGGTCAGAACAATTCAAATTCAAAATTCATTTTGTGTAGGCTTTGCCTCAGGCAAACCAAACTCTCCCAAAGTGCAAAGTACAAAACCTCCAAAAGAGGTTGTCTTTCTACAGTAGATTTTTTTGTAATATGTTACACTATAGCTGTGATTTGGTAAATGTACACATTGGACCAACATTATCCTGTGATGCTTTGGCTTACTGGCTTTTCTACTGAGGGCAGCAGGCAGACATTAAGTCTGGTTAGTCCTAGGAGATTGACCTTTGTTCAGTGCACGCTGAACTGCAAAGCACATGATTAAATCATAAAGCTTTCTTAGCTCATCATTATAACAGCGAACATTGGGACAATAAAAGTTGAGATTAAAGCCGCACAACACAAGGCAGAAATGACTATTCAAATTATTGATTTTGAAACCACCAAAAGCCGTCTTTTGGCACAATCTGTTTCATTATGTGAAATGTTTGACTTGCCTTGGCTTTTCACGTCATAACTTACAGAATTACATCAAGTTGACTGACTGCAGCCTTTGAAAGGTTTTAATTTCTCTGGGCAATCTGTGTTTGATGAGAACACTTGGCATTTTGGATGCACAGCATTTGAGTGCTCAAATTGTCTGCCAAGTTATACCAGGGCTGCAAACATGCTCTTATCGGGAGATGTGGAACAGACGGACAGAAACCAAAGGACATGCAGCCCCCGAGAGAGAGAGAGAAGCGACTTTGTCTTTGCTCAGAAATGTTGTAACTCACTGATTTAATTTTAGCCTGTATGGGATTTTTAGTGAATAAGTCCTGGGAGCAGTCTGATGATGCTTTCCAAATAGATTTCTATTTTTTAAAGCTGTAGTAGGCACTTTGTTTTTGGCGTCGTTGGGCAAAAAAATCCAGCATATTGTAATTCAAATGGTCTGAGAGAAAACTAGACTTCTGCATTTTATCTTGGCTCCGTTTCCAGGCTTTAGAATATCAAGTTTGACTGGAGACTTTGGCCAATAACAGTTAATTTCAGAGAGAAAAAGCATTTCAATTAGCTGTTCTGCACATGCAAATGCACGTACGACAGAGAAGGGTCAGGCTTCAGGAAGATGTCTCATTGTATTTCAAATCCTGGTGTTTTATTTGTTAATTTCTACCCACTGCAGCTTTAATGTCTAATTAATTAATTATCATTGTCTAATTCATTAAACACATTCAACTGCACACATGTCAGAAAAAAGTTCAAATTCAGTAAATGAAAGTGAGGGAAAAAGTCAAAATGTCAATTTTGACTCCAGAGCCTTGAGCATATTCAAGTAGAGTTCGAAAGACAAAACTATGAGTTGAAATAAATAAGATTGTATTTAGTATTTTTTTTTCTCCAAATCAATCATAAATACTAAGGGCCCTATCTTCCACAAAGCCTGACACAAGTGTCTTTGCTAGTTTAAGACTGACACAGTTTTCAATTTCCCATCCAGCGCCCGTGTCATTTAAATGGCAAATGTTCTTGCGCCCATCTTTGCGCCCATGGGCGTGCTGGTCTTACTGGGAGGTGTTCAGGTAAATTTTTGGCGTATTGCTATCCTGGTCTAATGTCAATAGCACAGAATTTCATTGTTATTTTAACAGCTATGACCTATGACTTCATGAAGACACTAAGTACACCTCTTTTTTAACCATGCCCCCGGCGCAATGACCCTTTTTTCAGCCCTCAAACTCACAACTAACGCGTAGATTTGGACAAGCCCTAAATGCACCTGCGCCAGGCGCTTCATGCTGTGTGCTTAGCTCATTAAAATAGGGCCCATGGTGTCTTTACACATACTGTATCTCTTTAATCCATGATTTCTTTTTGGAAGAGACTGATGATATGCCCATCTCTAATCAGACATATCTAAAGTGCTGTACTCTATTTAACATGACTTCAGGGTTTACTGAAGAGAAATCTAGTTGAATTAAAACTAAATACTGTACTTTCTATCTTTTAATTTTCTTTGAACTGAAGTACTCAGTCACTATCATAAATACCACTGACACAACGGAACATTTGAATGATATAAACAGGGCACAACATCTCAAAGTGTTGCTCTCAATCTTGATACAGGTGGCTGCAAATTATAACTTTTTGTCATGCATTTTGCCATGACTACTTTGGCTTTATGATATTATATCAATTGCGCTGGGCGCATTTCACATTTCAGACCGATCAGCTGTGTAAAGATTCTACCAAAAAATAGACCAGTCCCATCAGTTAAACCACAATATGAACATAGATTCCTGCATTTGAAATTATGAAATAACTTCCCAGACGCCTTCAAAATCAGTATCATACCTTTTAATGTGCATTCTCTAAACCTTTATGTACATTTACTGTCTTTATCTACATCTCCTGTAGGGTTGCATCCAAGAGTGGATTAGCAAGTAGCTTCCAACCAGCTGCGCCATCTCTCGCTGTCTGCCTGAAACAAACAGAACGTTTGAACACTTGTTTGCAGAGTCATCTGCATGAATGCAGTTCTGCACATCCCTGTGATACCTCCCCCCCC
>NC_045745.1:23335661-23355890 GCF_008692095.1 Etheostoma spectabile | reverse complement strand
CCCCCATATCCTTTTCTCAACTTCTCATCCAAGATTGCCCTTAATTTCTCACGTCTTCTCTATTTCACCTTCCTCCTCCTTTCATACTTTTTCTCCTCCTTCTTTTGCTTCTTCCACCTCTTCACCCACTACTGCCTGCGGGTTTTGAAAAAATGTTACATAATGCACTTCAAATGTATGTAAAACACATGTATTATGGATATGGGGAGATACTACAGCAGGCGTTAAGGGATTTGATAAAGAATAAAGGAATGGAATTATGGATCAGTTTCTTTGCAGATTAAATGGGTCAATCTATCGTGTTCATGGTTATTAAGATTAAAGAAAATTGTCCTGTCAGTTCCTGAGTATGTGTGTGCACATGTGCAAACTTGTGCTACTGAGTCATCCCCCAATCTCAGCACTGAAGCACTGATAGCAACTGGATGATTGTGATGACACATGACAGTAGTTCTTACATTGTTTCAGCTGTGCCTCTTGCCTTTAGAAACACAGCAATACTCTCATACTTATTATAGCGAGGGAGATTTCCTCTCATCTAAATGTTTGTCTTTCTCTATTTTATATCCTGTGTCCTTGTCATTTTTCTGTTTTTGAGCTGTTCCAAACCTTTCTTTTACGTCTCTCTCTCTCTCTCTCTCTCTCTCTCTCTCTCTCTCTCTCTCTCTCAAGCCTTGCTCCTCTCTGTCTTCCTGCTTCCTTTATCCTGCTGTCTGTGTTCAAGGGAATTACAGAAGTCATGCCTCACCCAAAAGACAGAACAGTATCTGGGCACAACTCAAGCAGAAGTAGACTTCCAGAGCACCTAAAGCTGCTGAAAACATCACTGCAGTCATGTCCAACCTTCACTTCTGCCTAAATACTCACTGAGGAAGACAAAAAAACAGTAAGACCAGATGATGAAGAATTCAGCCTCAACACATACAGAGAATCCTCCAAATCCTCTCTCTCTTCCCATGCATTATAGATCTGTGGCAATTCAGCTCCCCTATGGATTCTACATGAAACTACATGATGACACTAAACAGCGGGGGTAATATTTGTCACAACGGGATGTATAATGGGATGTCACATGCAATCTTCATGAGTGTTTCAAAATAATTCAACATCAAGTCAATTGATTAATTCAAATCAAACCAGCAACCGAGCCCCTATGTGTCTAATATCGTCCCCTTTTCTTTTTGAGCTACAGCTTAACACTCTATTTGCATTTCACCTGTTCTGTGATCTATTCGTCTTTTTTCCTTCTTTTCTCCATCTCCTCCGATATGCACGTAAAAAGGTTCCAAGAGGATTGCTGGAGTGTATGGTATGAGTCTGCCTTCAGCTGTCTGCTTTTTTTTTTTTAACTGTGCAACAGAAAGCTGAGAAAGCTTCTCAGAATTAAAGAAAATCTGATCAAACTGACAACCTGTTCAGCTGTCTGATCACCTGTTTTGATGTTAATGAATTTAATGAATTAAAATCAGGGTTCCTACTGGGTCCTAGTGAAAATGAAGAGCATAACTATCTTTTAAAAGTGATGAGCGGAATATTAAAATCTATTCTAGACCTAAGATGTTTTTCACCTAGAAATCTTGCAGGAATAACAAGATGCTAGTGTAGCAAGTAAGTAAATCAGCACCTTTTGAAATATTGAAACCAATCAAAAAGATACACAAGATGAACTTCCTACTACATACTTTATACACCCTCTGTGTCACATCTTGTATTTCTTGTTGTGATTTTGTTCTCCAGCATATTTGATGTGGTTTCAATGGTTTTCTGGCTAGCTTCTTGTATCATTCTTGTAAGTAGCAGTCTACGACTCACAAAACGGCAATTTAATTATTGCTTAAGAAAAAAAGAGAGAGAAAATAAACAATGAACTGGAAACGAAGTCACTTTTAACAACAGTAAGATAGCTTATGATTCCTATTTATGTGTGCTCAACTCTTGCTAATGTGTTTCTCAATTTATCTCATTAAATGGCACCATGTAGTCGTCAAACTACAAGGATGCAATTACAAATTAGTGAAAAAGTCTCTCCTTTAACCAATATGTCACCTTGAAATAGATTTTCAATGTTTTTCTGCACCGTTAGGCATAGCAAGATTAAACAGTTTCAAGACGACTGTAATTAAAAGTGAATTGGAAGAAATATGTTCAGTGATTGGTAAAAAGTTTAGCACCTGATTTATAGGGACAATGATACAAAGAGTCTATCTCAGCTAGGCTTAGTTCTGCCGTTTATCACACATGTCATTTTTGAATGTGTAACAGAAATACTTTTTCTTTCTTTCAAAGGGCCGAGCTGTCTGTCTCTTTTTTTGTCTTCTCTTTAAAGCCCGTTGCTTAAATTGACAGTTAATGTCACACTCTTTATAATACAGACAGGGCAGCGGAATGGTGTAGTGTTTAGAGAGACCCCTTGAAATACTCTAGAAACAGCCATATGTTCTGCCAACATGTCTCTTAGCAAGACACATAAATTATGCATATTATTCATTGGGAGAAACTCTGGATTAATATGTCAGCGGAATGTCTAAAGATGTGAAATAACTCAACACTCAAGTCTCTTTCTGTGTCCTTACAGTACATCAAACATAGCTACACACCTACACTAACTCTCAACCCATTTGTAATCCCTTTGGTCCCTCATTTTAACTAAGAAAAAAGCAGCTGTCAGGACCAGTGGTCCCAAACCAAATTATCATCCGAATAGCGTAATCAAGAGCTACTCTTCACAAGTATGGTCATATCAGATATACTCATGTCAATGTTCTCTCTCTCTCTCTCTCTCTCTCTCTCTCTCTCTCTCTCTCTCTCTCTCCCTCTCCTGCATTAATATCTTAGTCGCTTTTCATGTTTTTGTCATGTGAAAACTAACTAAACTACAGCTAAAACAGGGCAGCGGCAGTATTAGTCGATGTCACAGAGGACCATTGGGAGAAACAGAAAAGTCAGGGGAGAGACTGAGTTTAAATGTTTCAGAACCACGGACGTGACAGAGAGACTGGAAGCCTTTTTCCATACAGAGTACACCAAGTTTTTAGCTGTGTCCTTGGGAGTTCAAACTTGCCAAGTTCAACTTGGGAGTCCAACCTCTCCAGAACGGGAGGCAGCATTACGCCAAATATGCAGTCGGAGCTGGAGTGTTCTTGCTGCCATTCCAGCTCTAGTGATTAGGCTACACTTCAACATAACTGTGCAACTATGACAAAATACCTCCAGTCAAAGCTTCGCTAACAGGCCTTTTGGGGAAATCTAAAAAAAAAAAAAAAAAAAAGTTTTTGGGGAGCTTTTAAATGGATTGAGGTTGGATTGTGAGATACAGCAAACAGTTATATTAACTGTAATGTATATCTACCACACGTGCTGTGTTCTTTCTCATTTAAATATATGATAATGAACTAAAGTACAGTGTCTGTTGTACATTACTGTCCAAGACAAACTAATTTGGCTTCAACAAAGTTTATCTTCCAAAAGGAATTATATCATGCTTTCAAAAATGCTACAGAGACACTTTAGAGGAACCCAACCGGTAAATTACTAAATGGCTTCTCGAGATAAGACTGTTCTCACCTTGGATGACCATGGTCTTTAGCTGGTTGTCGACCTTGGGAGCTGGCCTGCTAGATTCCAAAATGAGCGGTCCGTCGCATCTGACTCAAATCCCCAACAAACACTCCTGTTAAGGCCTCTTTAAGATTTTAAGAGACCTTAACTTTGAGTATTTCAGCACCATGGATAGAGGCAGACTGAAAGCGACTGGATGTGAAACGCTGCACTGTAAAGAGTGTTTTTTTCCTCAAACCTCAGTTTTAACTAAGGAACATTATTTTTGTAGAGGCAGAGCACTTTAGAGAAAAGAAACTCGAGAGGGAGGTGGAGAGATATGATGTAAATGAAGTCTCTGTGAAGAGAGTCTCTGTAATGTGTGACCCCGTCTAAATCTCTTTGAAGGTTTGCAACACCTACGCCCTTAAAAGACAAATCTCTGGGGACAAAACCTCTGCCCTACAGAACTGTACAAGACACCTTTCACATAATCATATGCACATTCATACAAGACAATCTCAATATGATGCATAGACTTACTGTAGTGCATTTTCCTGAACACGCTTTGTGTGTTTTCGCATGCAGGCACATATCTCTATGATTAAAAAAACATTTTAAAAGACCATTTTTAGGAAACAAACGGCTCTAATGGCTGATGCATGTGTGTGTGTGACTGTGTGTCTGTGGCACAAGGTTGCTGATATACAATGGCACATGATGAGAGAGAAAGCCCTTTAAATTAAACATTACAGTCTTTAAAAATACAAAAGAGGAAAAAAAGGGCAGAAAGGTATTGTGCAATTCTAATGGAGCTTGGTTACATAGCACATGCATCAGAGTTTTGATTAGTGTGATATATATACAGTATATGTATATATATATATATTTTTTAATGCCAATTCAGTGTCAGAAGAAATAAAATAAAAAAGAATACTATAATATTTACTACAGTATGAATGTTTTGTAAATGAGGGTAGGTGAGTGACTCAGAGTTAGTCATCACTCACCAACTTAGCATCTGACAAAATATTGTGGTCCAACACTTAGCGGTCAGTTTACTTTGTTCACTCTTGTTCACAGCAGGCCACGGCAACTGTAGTGGGTAATTATCCTACGCTCTGCTTCTGCTGTGACTGTTTATGTACTTTTGTTAAGTCAGGTGTTTTCCAATCTAAACCGTTGAGTGGGTTGTTTCAATCTACAGTAGTCGTCCTTCGAGTTCACGACTGTGGGTTCAGTGTGGTTTCTCAACTGCTGAGTGGGCTGTTTGAGTTGAGAGAGATCAGCTTTAAGGCAGAAATGCTTTTGGAAACCTAGAAATAGATAAAGAAAGGATAACCCACAACATCCAAGTAAATCTTGAATAGAAACAGGTAATTTTATTTAAGCTTGAACCTGAAGATATGTCAGGTGTCCCTGTGCAGGCAATTGTGGATGAGATTGACTGATGTATGGGTCCTAATGCAAAATATACTGATCTGTCCTTTGGTGGTCTCATCGTCCGTTTGAGAAAAGAATGAACATGATCACCCTTCAACATCCAAACCACAAGTGCTTCCTCTCACAGTAAACGCACAAGTGCCACTTGATTCAGGCTCTGTGGACAAATAAGCATGTTTTGCCAAAGGCTTAGAGTGATCGCAGTGCAGAACATGATCTTATATAATATGATTTATATAGAATACCATTGCATGTGCTATGTTAGATTTAAGTAGGACAAACACTCCCACAGTTGTTTAAATCTGACCGGGGCCATGTTGCCGTATGCACTCACCATAGTATGTGTAGGCCTAACTCCCACTATTTAAGGTTATCAGGAGTAAAATGAAAAAAAATATATTAGACAAATATTGTAAGAGCCATTTTCATTTATTTTTTTTGGGGTGTAAGACACAAATTGTCCACTGCTGACAATCGTGTGCTTTTGAGAATTGTCTATTTAGGTAGGAACCTTTTAACAGGTAACAGGGGGTGCTGTTAATTGGATGAGCACAACGTTTTTGACCGCATAAAATCCCTACACACCGCAGCACTCATGTGGATGTGTAAATGTTTGTTGATGACACATGGATTCTTGCACATTCATTTGAAGAACATTGTGATCAATAAATGTCCATCAAAACGCAACAATGACTATTGGAGTCTGTGATTTAAACAGTAGGCTACGGAGCGCATCAGCTAGTTTACTAGCCATAGACTGTATGTTTCAAGTCCGTATAGCAGCCCGTCAATGGCTTTAGGTTTTTAGGCTTAAAGATGTAAAAACAAACACCCATTCTTACAATAACTAATTCTCTTTTTAAAAATATATAATATCTGTCTCATTCAAGACTTTTGTTTAAAATCTGGCCCATAACACCCACAGGTGTTACGGGTGTGTTAAATCAGAGTTAGTAATGTTGCATTTTTTTGTTATGTGATGTGTCAGCTAACATTAGTCATTGAACATAAAATGAAATAGGCTATCCTGTAGCTAGCTACCTAGCCAGCTCAACCATCCCGAATGCAGGCCAGCAAACTTAATGCACGCTAGTGGTAGCTGACATTGTTTAACTATTGCCAGTCACAGCTAGATAGCAAGTTCAGGTTTGAATTTTATTTTTTATCTTTTAAATCAAGGTTGAAATAAAAAAAGATAATTAAAGTCTTAAGTATTAAACTTCATATGATAGTGAGTTTTAACAACCACTTACAAGACTGAACTCATTGCTATAGGATGTTGAATGACAGTGAATTTAATATCTTGGGGTGAAGGGCAATGTGCTACAATTTACACGTTGAACTCAATATTATTTGATTATGGTGGTGAAGAAAATTTACAAATGCATGACATTCATTTTTCTGATGTCTGTCACTGTGCATGACGTTTATTAAAATGATTTTGTATATTACAAATAAATCACATTTGACCTATTGATCTTGATTTACAAATGTGTTTCTTGAGATATTTTTGAGTTCCACTTCTAAAGAGCTTCAATAAATAAATGAATCAAGGTGATTCAGAGCTATGAATAAGCTGAACCTTATCTAAGCCTTAAAAATAATTCATGCTAGAGTGCAGAAAGTGGGAGTCTTTCTCTCAAGACTTCGTCCATCTGACTAAAAAAAATATGCTCAAATAAAAGAAAAATATATTTTCCCATGTGAACAAATATGAGAAGAGGTTCAAAATGTTTTTAAATGACAGGAAAGTAGTTGTTTTGGTTAGTCCTTAGAGTATTTTGCCCATTGACTATTAAAGAAGAAAGTCTCCTGGTTGCATCCCACTGGCTGTGCAAATAAATGCCTGCACTAATTGTCCATAAAGCACAAAATAGACGGTCAGCACAGTGTGGCAGACTTTACTGCATAAGATATCTATCTTTTTTTTAATTTTCAATTTTTTTGAATCTGACATGGTGAAATACTTTTTTCAATAATAATTTATTGAATTATTTTTTTAGTAAAGACAAACTGTCAGTACATTGAAGAGGGGTAAAAAAAAAAAAAACTGCCTGATTCAGAAACATACTTGAAAGGAGTTCATTATCATCAAAAAAGAGTTGAATCACAACCTCAAAAGGTGCTGGAGCAAGGGTTCAGGGAAAGAGTACTTTCATGCTTTATGATTTGGCATTTTGCTTCACTGTAGCTGCATGAGGCCTCCTGGGTAATTTCACAGATTCACATCAATAGGTTCTCAACACTAGTCAGCTTTTCAAAAGGACTCACCTGGGCTTATTAACCTACTCTTTCACAGCAAGTGTGAGTCAAATGACCTTTGAACTTTACATGTAAAGAGCAGAAGAGTGAGGCAAGACAGATACACAGGCTGTTATTTCAAATAGTTCAAAGTATCAATCAAGTCACTACAGCATTAGTTAAATTTGTGAGAAAATATGTGGCCATCAGCGAGTCATCAATGCACTATATAAGAACTGAAACTGTACAATCTAAATCCCTACCAGTTATCGCTGTCTATCAGCAGCCATGTGTCCTGAACAGATGTCCCTTAGCATGATAGCAATAGTGCCCCGCATAATGATGGAAGATAAACCTTTGCATTTAGGTTACAATAAGTAGGTTGACACCCTAATCCAAAAAGAGGCATTTGCTTGAAACTGCAGATGAGGTGATTTAACTGAACTCATTAAATCACATAATTTAACCTGTTCAGTTAAATGTGGGCTTTTTATGTTAAAGCTGTAAAATACACCCAATTACTTTGGAATAGTTTGTGTCGCTGGGTTCACTGATGACAGTGCTATAGGTCTGTAGGTCAAAAGGAGCTAAAGAAGGTCAGGGTAAAACAAACTACATTTATTTTAAACAGAATTCCCTACATCATTTTACACCCAGGCATACACAGCCTATATCATTATGGAAATGTATACAGCCACAGTAATGGAAGTCCAACAGGCCTGTGCACAACGACTGTTCCCTCAATATCAGGCTAGTTGTTGTTGTTGGACCACTAATCGCCTTTGGAATTATGTACGATCATTTCAAGGGAAGGGAGATCTTACCTGAGTTCCTCAGTTTGCGGTTTCTGAACACCGAGATGATCACCAGCAGATTCCCCAGCACGTCCACCACCGTTGTGAAGATCAAAACGCTGGCCAGGATTGCTATGACCCAGGCGGGGCGGACGCTCCCCTCCGTGGCCAGTGTTCGCTCTAGCTGCCCCCGTGACTCTGTCCGGTTCTTTATGTGTATGAATGTGTCCGGCATCACTGGCCCACAGACCAACGCTGCTTTCAATTTCTAACTGTGCCTTACGTCCCGCAGGTACCGGTGTGTCCTAAACCAAACATGGAGCGCACCTGGATGCCTTCCCGAGTGCCTCCGTCGAGTCAGCTACTTATGATTTGAGTTACTAGATGTTATGTTGTGATAGCGTGTGACCTATATAAAGTTACATAGACTCTACGCTTTGTTTATCTTCGCACAAAAGTCATCAATCCATGTGCCACCAAAAGCTGATCGGACACGCGGCAGTGCCACACCTCTTCCCTCGTGAGAAAATGTAAATTATTTGTCGTTTAGATGATTTTCATAAAAGAAGGTCCATTCCACTCATATTTCAAGTCTTCATCCTCATGAAGTGTCCCTGGCTTTCTGCTTGGCATATCTGTCTCCCATGCGCCCACGTTGCAAAAAGGAAGGCTATTTCTTGGTAAAATGTGAAACCATTGTACCGCCTCGGGAGTCCTTCTGATTTAATTTGCTATTCTCCGAACAAACGGAGGAACACTGTCTTCCCTAACCATTTGTGATGCCCTTGCCATGCGCTGAACTACGACGCAACCCGCGCTGTTGCAGAGGCTGAGGTAAATATCCCTGAACCCTCAGTCAGGCGCACAGCAGGATGTTGAGAAATCCACAGAGTCAGGACGGAGAGAGACAGGCTTCACAAAAACCCAGACTACGCTTTACATGTGGATCTCCCTTTTCTCCCCTTTTGAATTTCTCGCCCCATCTATTACCATGCCGAGGTGTGCGTGAAGACAAACATTCCCCTCATTTTCTACTGCATATTCCCAGCGTGACTTCCCAGAATCCGTCATTGAATTCTCATCACAATGCTCGGAGTTGCTCTAAATGCACACACAGTGGTGGGTCTGCACGGGAAATCCGATCAGCACACTGTGACTTCTGTGGAGCGTTTGTCACAAATGAGCGCGAGACTTTTGAAAGTATATTGCGCATAACAACAAAACTGCCTTTTTTAAACTTAATCTAAAGTTACATGATATGAGTACATTTTCTGATTTATTCGATTTATTAAAACGTGGGCTAATGCATTACCATTTTCAATCAAAAACACAAGATGACAGATATTAAAACAGCTGGGGCTGTATTATGTCTTTCAATCGCAAACACAACACGCTATTGATTGAACCAAAATCATTTAGCAGTGTGATTGCATTCACCAGGGTACCAATCATTCAAGTGTGGACTGTAATACACTTTGTGCACAGCTGCAGTCAGAGCAAGTAGAGGTGGCAGTATAATCCCATTCATCCTTAAAGTGGGTAACTGGTGGCAACAGTTCAGTCGAACTCTCTCTGAACCAGTGGATTCATATGTCATCGATACCGTCAGTGCCGGTGGTGACACATTGAGGCCAGCGCCATTCACTTGTTTAACTCCACACTGCTGGGCGAATAGCTGCAGCGGATGCCCTCAAGCACAGCAGCAGGGGCAGATTAGAGCAGCCCAGTGTCAGCCTCAAAGGGTGATGACCAGGCAACAGACAGCTCTGGCTGTGTGAGGTCAACCAGATTGACACACACACACACACACAAACATTAAATTTAGAGACAAACTCAACTAGAACAGTTATGACAGGGTCCAAGCCTTCTTGGCACGAGTTGTCGAACCCAAAGTGCGACAGCCACGCGGCAAACGTCAGCAAATATCCCAATGCGTAAGCTGCAAGGTCTGTAGTACTTTCCATTTACATTTATTTTATACACCTGTTGTAAAGGCACCAATACATGTTTGGGTGTAATAGGCCATGCCTATTTTGGCCAATAAATACACCATTGCTTGCGTTTCCTCAAGGGTTTCCCTACATCGTAGCCTCCAAATTTCCTTAAAATCGCATGAGCCCTTCATACTAAATAAACTTTTTGTAACTGTATCACCCCTAAGTGGTTCGCCAAATTTGGTCCAGAGCCTCAGAGTGTCATGGCAAAGAATCTTAAGTTTAGTGAATCTTAAGTTTAGTGTTTATATCATTTAATTTGGCCGAGTTATGCAAATTTCTTTTCGTAGCTAGCTACACAAATTTGTTAGTGCATAATATTTTGATTTTTTAATGGAGAAAAATATTTTTAAAACTAATAAAGAAGACTACTAAAGATGCTATAGGCCAAGTTTTGTGCAGATCGTACACATGGCCTAGGATGAGTTTGAAAACATAGTTTTACAGTATATCACGATTTTGCTGGGAGAACAGTCTAGGCGGAGCTGCTGGGCGTGGGCTATATCAGGAGATTCAGCTAAATTCAAGGCTCGGTGGATATAAAGTTTTTAAATGGGCGATGTTTGATGTGGGAGTTATAGGGCAAATGCGTTTTATTTTTGTTATAGCACCCCTACTGCCAGAAGTGTGTACATTTTTGTGCCTAAGGTCCTTGCAGGGTTCTGGGCCAGTCTTGAAAATTGCCCAGCCACACCCTGTACGGTTTAGGCTGTAGAAATACTTTTATCAACGGAAAAAATGTAATCAGATTACAATAGGGTTGGCAGCAGCGCTGGTATTGTTATCCGCATTGCCTTGTATACATGGACTCCCAGCCCCCTCGGGCTTAGACCCCTAATATCCTGTGCATGCTTAACAATATCACAATATCTTACATCAAAAAAACTGCACCAGCATTGCTGTATAAAACATAAATCTGCTAATTGAAAACTGCAATGCATTTATACTGCTGTGATATTACCATGGTGGACATGCTTTGACAACTTCAAAATCAATAACCAATGTGATTATTGTGTGACGACCTCGCTCATGGCAATATAGCATATTTTTGTGGTTATAAAAGCAGGCATGGGGATGTGGATGATTGATGTCTGGACGAACTGGTCACAGCAACTGAGCATCAACACCGTCCAAGAACAAGCAGCATAGCTGCTTCATATGGCGATGTTCGTTGTGCTGTACCCTACAGGACAACAAGATCTTATTAATATTGATGAGTCTTTGTTGGCTTACTCTCATTGTACGCTCGCCATTGTTCCACAGAAAGTTTAGTTGAAATGACCAGATAGTGTTGCCAAAACAAATGTCTCTAGAGTATGTTGTAATTTAACAAGGGGAAGCCTGGACACATTGTGCAGTAGGTATGTGTTTCTTGTTGGAAGGATCTTTGGAAATAATGTAACAAGTGTAACCATATTTGGGTCTTACGTTATTTTATGGTTTACTAATAAGACATAAAAATACATATTTTCTTTCCAATTAGACCAAAACTAGATATGATGTGGTCTTTATTAGACATATTTGTTTTTCTTGAATGTATACAAACAACATCTAACTGGTGTTTACTTCACAATGGCCCAGGCCACCATTGTAAATAAGAATATGTTGGCGCTATGCAGTTTTGACCATTTCTTCACTGTCCAGGTTTCTCCATAGAGCTCCCCCTACAGCTGTGGAATAGATATTTGTCAGGCCCATATGTCTACTTGTGTCTAACTCCTCCCTCGATCAGTCTGCGGCTTCCTCTTTCTCTGTTCCTCCGATAGTGCTTTCCTAGCCTTCTGCTTCTTTTTTGCCACCTCAGCCATGAAAATAGCTAACTACCTTGTTAGCCAGTTCCTGATTGGGCGTATGGGTGCAGTGCCATGAAGCAATTTGTTGCATCGCGAGACCTGATATCATGCGATATCGTTTGATATCATGCGATGCTTCCTTACTTCCTTACATTTGCTAATGTTGCAATTGGATTGTGTGTTCTCTGTCACAGGGTCTTTCAGGATTTAGCATATACTGTATTCAGCCATACTAGTGGCTCAATGGACGGCAATGACAATCTGTCTGACATTTAACACTTTTGTCCAGAGTCAGACTGAAATATACTGAAAACAACTATTGAATGGCTTCTAATGGAGTGTACAGAAATTCATGGTCCTGAGAGAATGAATCCTGGCAACTACTGGGTGAATTACGATGACATATTTTTGTTTAGTGCCGCCGGCTCAAATAACTCAACATCAACATGTTGGATTTGCACAACATTTTGTGCAGACATTCATATGTTGTAAAGTGTTGGCCAGTTTAGTACCAACTTGTTGCCATTTATAATTTCAGATTTGGAAATTGTTGCAATATTCATTTTTAATAGTATCATTTATATTTGCAGATGACTTACCAACTTTGGCAGATGGCTTATTTGAATTTTTACAATAAAAACCAGTTACCCTGGATAATAATCATTTAACATTTGCTCATAACATTTGGTGAAAAATCTAAAAAATATGGACTACAATGTGGTGGGCCATTTACCAAGGAACATTATAATTTTATTTAAATTTTTTTAATCTGTTTATTAATCCCCAATGGGGAAATTACAATTCCCACTCTGTGTCCACACTTTGTTAGTAACCACACAGTCCTGAACTACACACACACACATGCTCAGGATCTATACATGCACTAATGGAGAGATGTCAGAGTGAGTGGGCTGCCAGCTGAACCAGCGCCCTGAGCGGGTGGGGGGGTACGGTGCCTTGCTCAACAGCACCTGGCAGTGCCCAGGAGGTGAACTGGCATCTCTCCAGCCACCAATCCACACTCCCTACTTTTTGGTCCAAACGGGGACTTGAACCAGTGACCCTCCGGTTCCCAACCCAACTCCCTATGGACTGAGCTACTACCACCCCCTACCACTAGAGTTGCAATTTCTGCCATTAGATTATTATTTTAAAGTAACAATGAGGAAATTTACAGAGACAGAAACTCAAAGGTAGAAGGTATTAATCCTATTTTGTGAAGGTTTGTGCTCTCTAGTTTGCCTTTTAGGTGTGTCTTGTGCATTATGATTGTTCTTACATTTGAGTCATCAGATAGACTGTAAAGGTTATTACCACGGGAATTTTACGCTTGCACAGTTCAACAAAGACCTTATAAAAATCGTACTATTGTTGTAACTTCAGCATATCTAGATGCTTATTCTGCTGGACAGCTTAAAAATCCTTGATGATCAAAGCACAACATAGAGCACATCTTGTTACCAAAATCAGATCTCAGCAATCTCAACGGTGACGCTGAGCCCATGATGCAGCCAAGCTTCTCATTTTTTGTCCATTATTCTGCCTCACCTCTGTTAAATGCAGCATTTCTTTACAAGATCAGAACATCCAACAGCATAACACTGGAGGGCTCTGTCAAATCAGCATATCAGAACTCAAGCCAAGATTTATAGAAGGGTAAAATAAACAGGATCCTGATAATGGCTTTCAGCTTTTGTTCTGTGCTCTTTGTGTAGTTTGCAGAAAGTGACTGTTTGAAAAAAGGAAAGAAAAAAAACGTCCCATAGTTTGAGAGCATTGGTCTTCCAATGTCAGGTAAATGTTTTAATGTAACAGCATTCAACACCAGTTGAGTTGTGTGGAATACTCCAATGGCATTTTGCACTTCTGTGCCACAAGCAAATTAAAATAAATTATGCTGCAGAGCAGTTAACTTCCCTGTCTCACACGCATATGACAGAAGATTGCCTTAATAATCTCTTAGAACAGCAGAGAGAGTTGGGTGATGGAGTAGGGCTTCGCTACTTAGTCAACTGTGATGATGATGTGAATGATGTGAATTAATATTGTCACATATGGACGTGACCCTTTCTCATTCAATTTTCCCATCCCCCCATGTTGCCTTATTTTAATGGTGTAAGCATGTTGTGTCAAATTAGACTCTCTAAAATGAATGTATTCATGAATAATATAGATTATGGGAGTGCTTGAGACACTAACTGCATTTGTGACCATGATATGGTCATGTGAGAGTTGTATGTGCATGAACTGAATGACTGTGTGAACCTGCATGTGTGTATGTGTGCGGTCATGTGTCTGTGTTATCAGAAGCAGATGTTAGGCACATAGATTAGGTCTAGCTGGGTGTGTAATCCTTGTGTTACTGAGAACAGCGTGGATTTATAATCACCCACACTGCTACCCCTCAATACGCAGAAACTGGGGAATGGTAATCTCTTATACTTTCCCCACTTCTCTGCTCATCTCACGCCTTTCTTACGTGATCTTTCCTTTATTCCCCTCCTCCTTTATGTAACATTCATTCATCTTTTTGTCCATCCTTTCCCATCCCTGGTGTGTCCAGCCAGATCTGTAAGAGCGTCATTGTGAAAAAAAACGGAGAAGAATGAGAAGAAAAAAAATGGGGCATGTGGGGGTAGAAAGAGGTTTTAAGTGGCTTAGCCGGATGGTCAGCAGAGCTAAAGGGACTGGCAGGTCCTCATCAGTTTCCTCTGATGCATTATAAATAAACAACAGTCACTTTGTTTACTGCTCTCTCCCTGTCCGTCTGCCTCTCTTTTCGCTCATGCACCCTCACATTTGCCTTTGGCTTGACCCCCTTGCCTGTCACTAGGACAGCCAGCATTGGAATGCGTTAAACAAGCGGGATGGTCATCAAAAGAGTGTGCCAGAGAGAGTCAGTAAATTATTGGGACATGTTGCATAATCCCTCAGAATAGTTTAATTAGCTGTGGAACTGTATGCATAAATTGCTTGGGGTTTTTCCCCATTCCTCTGACCGGACAGCAGGACTATTTCTACCTGGGTTTGCATTTTTGTTGTTGATTATGTGTCTACTATATGTACGGCTGGAAGCAGAGGCAGTGTTATGTAAGGTTTTGTCCAAAAGGATACATGTCTTGTGGGTAATGACTGTTCTTTTTCTCGCTCTAACGACCCAAAAGGAAGGCAGGATCACCACAATAAATAATCATGAACAAATGTGTGGATTCTGAGAAAGCTGACATGCCATCTGTACATTTTAGGCTTTTTGCTGTTATCACTTGAGACATCTTTTGCATATTATGCTAATTGATAAAATCTCATTTTCTGATTTGTCTTGTTGTGACAGGCAGGGTCAATAGCGGAAATACAGATGCAGGCATTGTGATCACATTGTGGAGCAAAACAAGCTGATTAATTTTAGGATTTAAAGTCCGTAATATGAGATTTAGAACGTCTCCTGCAGTGACCCGTTTCATCAAATTTCATGTTCATTTTACACAAAAAATCAGGATTTATTTTTACTGGGCTAAGGATTCATCTCCCTCAGGTTTTGCCTTGTACCTGTTTGAGTCTTTTGTGGTTTATGGTTCCTGCAGGGAGAGAGAATAGAACTGGAACAAGCCAGCAAACATTTGACTATGCGCTATTTCCATCTATTGCACTGACACAAACTGGCATGCACTAAAAGATATATGAAGTGTTTAACTCAAAAAAGATATCCACTGTTCAAAGGATGTAACCCGTACATTGACAAAAATGATTGCTGCATCTGCTGGATTTCTTAAAATGTACACTTTACAAATATTAATTTGAAAAGGATGTAATGACAGATTCTTTATATGTGGATAAATCATTTAAAGGTTCCTTTTTCTCTCCAAAACCTAAGATACTCAGGCTTGTATGTTACCAATGAATCCTGACTTATCCCAGTGCATGCATACACAATGCCTACGTATGATATGTTTTTGAGTGGGCGATTGCTTATTCTTGTGTAAAACAACACTGCTTTCCCCCCACTGTTCACAGAAACATACAGTATTTTGGGAGCAGTGTGTAGAGACAAACGTTATGCATCTGTACTAGAGCAAATGCATGCACACACGTACAGTACACGCACACCTCTTCGCCCCTGAAAGGTGCAGGAAATGATGCTACACAAAGATTGTTGATATTTAAACTCAACAGCCAAAGAAATAAACCCTCCCTTCAGAATCTCCGCCCCCTAGATTCATGGACGCACATTGTCATAGCGACCAGTGAAATTCTTCTGCTAGTATCTCTGCTGAGTAAACAAAATATGGCAGAATCGATGTTAGCATACGTTAGAAGCAAACTGCTACTGGTCTAAAGCCAACCAATTGGGAGCATCCATCACAAACAATAGCAAACAGATGAGGTTAAACTGACATATTGAAAACAGCAAACATTGAAACAGCGAAGCTAACGTTATTACTCGCTTGTCCATAACGACGAGAGCCCTTATTAGTTTTCATTCCTTTGAAACCACAGAGGTTTCTGCAATGTTGAAAAGCCTCACCGATGTTAATAAGGCTCTTCCTCCTTTCCCAGTCATACATCCCAGCATTTTTATTTCTATTCTTCAGTCCTTTTCCTCTTTTTGCTGTTTTTCAGCGATCTATTTATAACTCCTGGCCGGCCGGCACATTCACATGCTGCCCCCCCTCACTCGATTGGGCGAGCAACTGGCACTGCATGTTGCTGATTGGCTCGAATAGTGTTTTGTGGCTCTAGCGCACATTTCTGTTTGTTTTGTATTTACAGGGCCAGGGTTGTGTAGGAACAACAGATTTTTTTTGTTGTTTTTGCGCACACAGAAAATAGAGAGCTAGTTGACCGTGAGGAGATATTTGCTGAATTTAAAACATTTCTAATGGAATAACAATGCTAACTATACCTTTAATTGGCCAAAATGTGTTGTGTGAGACAGGAAAAATGAAACACAAACATGATCAGGGGAATGTCTGGTTGCCATGGGAATGTTTTGGCCAGACAGTCAGCCTGGTGAGGGTTTATAGAAGGAGAGTTTGATAAAAACAAAGACAAAGTTTGTTTCTCAACTCCACAGGGGCAGAGAAGGAAAATTATCATAAAACCACAACGGTTCCTCTGTGTGTTTACTTGTTAGTTACACACAGTGAGGGCGGACATTACCCTCCCTTAAACCTTTTGTCACCTATCAAGTATTTATGACTGGTCACCTTTTGAGGATGTAGATAAAGCAATTTAAGAAATGTCACTGAACTCACCGGTGCAATTCCTTGTAACATTCATTAATTAAAGTTGCTTTCATTTGGATGGTGTGCAGAGGTGCATATTCTATTAATCAAATATATGCTGGGGCTATGGAATGTGGCTTTCATTTTTCATGTGGCTAATGGCTGGTGTACAACGCATTTCTGACAGCAAAGGTATTATCTGATTACAGACAGGTACTTTTAGAGATGCATAGTGTGCATAATTTGATCATAGCACTGGGTCAGTGTAGAAATGAAACTCACAGGAACAAAGAGTGCCAGGCAATAAGCTACATACATCTATTGAAGTCAGCCAAAAAAAAAAACCACTTCCCGAGGTAAACAAAAGCACATAATCAGAAGATTTTGCTGAAATCGGCTCAGCTATTGACAGTGTGTAAAGCCAGAACAATCTTAGCCATGATCATAACACCCTTTTCATATAATCGCAAATGACTTCAAAATAAAATGCATTGTTTGACTTATCATCCAGTTTATGAATTTAACATTCCAGAAGATATTATTATGCCTTCAAGTCTGCCCAGCACACTGATGACTTTAAGTCATCTTTCCGCTAAATGAATCTACCAGATTCCAGTCGAAAAGGAAAGAAAAAAACATATAAGCGGCGTGACAAGACTGACTTGATAGGATTACAAATGTTATGGGGATTATTCATCTCATGTAGTCTGAGATATACAGTAACACACCTGCTCCAGCACACCAGGTACATATTCACCTCTAGGGCAGATGTTGTTTTTTTTCCCAATTAAGTTTGAATCTGCTTGATTGGAGAATATTGTTTAAGTCCTTGAACATCCACACTGGTACATGAACATTGTGCTTCAGCACATCAGCCTCCGACATTACTGAAAATCCAGCACACTTGAACGGTACTTAGCAAGATGACTCAATGGAAGGCATTGAAGTATTAAAACGTGTCAGCAAAGGCTTTTCACTTGTTATCATTGTTGACTCACAGCATTGAGATTTTAAGGTTCAAATGTTTGATTTTGACTTTGGAAGTGGCTTGTTCTGTGTTGTGTTTGTACACTCTCACAGTATTCCTGTGGGTTTCCTTACAGTGCTCCGGTTTCCTTCCACAGTCCTCAGATATGAAGGCCAGGTGAACTAGATACTGTGAAGTGTGAATGTTTTATTTTGTGTTTGTCTGACCTGTCCGGAATGTTTCTATCTCTGTTGCCCCATGCAACCTGAGATACAATTCAGCAACCCACTTACAGAGTAGATCTGTACAGGAATGGATAAAGAGGAGGAATGGATGGGTAGACACCATACTGTCAGACATGAATACATTAGATGACACTAGGCCTGATTGTGGCCATGTTAAGACTTGCCAGTCGGTATTTGTTGCTATTGGTGTTGGTTGTGACAGTAATTCCAAAGAGTCATTCTGTATAGTTCCTTTTAGTATTAACATGCTCTAAGGTTATTCAGAAAAATAACATTCTTGCAATAACAAATCCATCCATTTACTCTAACTGGCAAGCAGACATTTTTTACTTGCACAACAAAAGCAGTTCAAAACTTAACATAAATTTTAATAGTATTTTCTTTTAGAATACTTAGGATTCCATTTGACAGTGTGCCCTTGAATTTTTAAGGGCTGTATTTCTTCACAGTGTTACATCATCATTAAGGTACATGTAGCGCACATTGTGTCTGATGTGGATGATTTGCATTTACACCTGGTAATATCTACTCTGTCCTTTGAGAGTCCAAAATAATTTGCTATGCATATTGTTTGCTGTTGACATCCTTGCGCAAGATGTGATGTTTTTTTCTCTCTATCACAAAGAATGTTTTGTGAAAAAAACAAAACCTCCTTTTAAATCAAACACAAGGAGCCATTTTATCAGTTTATCTTAAGAGTGAGGTGAAGCCAGCTTAGTGCAGCTGTGTCTGTGACATTTAGTCTGGCTCATTAACACTCCACAACTGTCCTGAACTGTTGTTGTGAATATGTTAGTCTAGCATAGCCAGACCATACACCAGCACTGGAGTATGGTCTGGGATGGGGGGGGATACTCTGGCTTGTTTGCATTTCTTAAACTAATTACAATTGTCTTGGGCGATGCTAAGCTCTGAAAGCAGCAATGGTGCCCTTGCGAAATACATGACGGAGATAGCAGAAGGGGAGGAGTTTTTACCATGTGTATATGTCTTGGGTACTTTAAGGATGCATTTCCACATAATTCTCTAAGTCTTTCAGCACATAAATTATGAAAATTTGTATAACATGTTAATAGCGGGTATTAAGTGGGATTATTTTCTATCTGCTGTTTAAAGTTCAGCTGTGGAAATATATATAGTAAAAGGTACATAATGTACATCAGAATCTGTGTGCAGAAATTAATCTGTATAGTTCCACACACTGTCTTTCATAACTCCATAGCAAGTATTGTGAGTTAAACTAACAGGTCAAAACTATTGTTGAGCTGCATGAGTAAAACTGTAGCAATACCTAAAGTGCTGTATTTTATCATAGTAATATATGCCCCTGACGCCTGTGTTCATGAAGAGGCTCTTAAATGTGCTCTAAGTGATGACATGCGTTTTATAGGATCCAACATTTTTGTCACGTACAGCATCTCCTCAGTATCTGCTGGCTGCCTGTCCCCTGAACACACTGTAAAAAAATGTGGTCTCTGTAAAGAGCACAGGGTCTACAAATGCCAACAAAAACAAACTGCGACAACCTGCACTCCTAACCATGACAAACTGTGTTCCACCCTATAACCGAAGCCCGTCTACGGAAAGCCGGTTTACGCCCTATTTAGCCTATTGTACTGAGTTTGGTTGCAGTTCCACCAGAGTTCCACCGGGGATGATCGCAGGCGAGTGCAAAAACAAATGGGACTCTATGGAGCTAGACGGCTAAAGTTGTCTCTTTCAACTGATTCCCGTTGAGAAATCTCAGATTTTTTTTCCCGCAAATTCAACATAGATTATAGGTTGAAAGTTGAACGAACGATTACCTATGTCATTTTGATTTCTTACAGGTTGAGTTGTTGTTGCCCATAACACGCTAGCATTGTCCTAATGAATGCTGATTGGTCAGTGAAGGACTAATTATGACTAGCAATCCCGCTTGATGGCATCCGAAGCGGAACCAGAATGTCAGAGTAAATATTTTGGCGTGGTCTTTAAAACATTAGCAAACCTC